>NW_010559621.1:49256-68551 GCF_000687285.1 Phaethon lepturus
AAATACATCTTTTTGAATATGTTCCTGAGCACCTGGTGGACTTCCACTTCTCCCGAGCCTAAAGATGAGGAGGTTATGGCTAAGGTAATGGATGGCTTCATAAGAAGCTGATCCAGCCTTTGCTTTATCTACTGGTGCAATTGACTGGTCTTCCTCTGACCTGCCTCTTCAGGATTCGTTTAGATGTACATTATTCCATCGTGATTCATGCCAGGTGGATATTGGTGTCAGAACACATCCTTTATGAAAAGGTGCGTCCTATCAATTAATCTTCTACTCTATCTCTGTAGTAAAAGGGCCTGGATTTCCCAAGTCTGGTGTCTTAGTTGATACTTACCTCCCTTGAAAGTATTTTTTTTCCTTTTGATGAAGTCATACACAGTGGTAACTAACAAAATAATACAAATTCATTCTGGGGTCATTTGGGTCTCGTGTTTTAGTTGTGCGGTACCTGTAGTTTGTTGTGCTGACCTACCAGACCTCAAGGTAGCTTTTAATTTCTTGTCGGTGGCAAGTATTAAGAGCTGTAGCCAACAAATTTGGAGTTCTTGGCACCGAGAGAAAGCTTTTGACCTCTGCAAGTTTGTGGTGGTTTTTATTCAACTGAACAGACAAGACTGGAATTTTATAGGGACCCTGATGTCTCACTCTTTTGCAATCATTTATAGCCAACTACTTGGATCAAGCCAAGAAAAGTTACAAATTATTTAGTTGCCTTGGCATGCCTGTAGGCAGATGTATATGTAAAATAAAAAATGTGTTGGTACTCCCTATATAGTTTTAATTCTACATTTTACAGCACTGAAGTAATAATGGATTTCCTTTTTAACTGGTTTTTGTGGAGTGACTGTATCGTATGTTGTTTTTTTGCATGACCGTAGGGAGTTTTTTTACACTTAAAATCATTTTGGGAAGGAATTGGTCTGAACCGCATTTCCTTTGTTCTATAGCAGCTACTAATTCATCCGTTATACCACAGTGGGAAATGCTTAAGTAGTATTAGGGTGGGGGGAATGTCATATTTAAATCCCATCTGGTCACTAGCTGTGTGTGGTAAGAAAGGTCATTCTGGGTAAACCAACATACCCATCTGATTTAGGATAAATGGTACTGGTGACATGTTTTTTCCTTGTTGATGGTACCGTATCCTGGAGAGATAATACTGGTTTTTAATCTGGGAAGTGGAAGCATATATTTGAGTGAAGTCCAAAGGCTAGTACAGCTGCAGAAGTGTTTTAGTTTGCCAGCTGAATGAAATATTAGGAAGTCATGTTTCTTTGTGAGTTGACCTCAATTTGTTGTTTTAGAGTGTATCTACTACTCAAAGTGTACTCTGATGCAGAGACTCGGGACGGGGGGAGTTGGACACCAAGTAAAGCTGACCGTTGCCCTACAACGTTTCAGGTGTAGTCTAAATATCAAGTTTGTGAAGGACTGGCTCTGTGTAATTTAATTTTTTTTTTTAGCTCGTCAGTGTATGATGGTTGTCTGTAAACAGTGGTTTGCCACAGTGCTGTGAGAAAGTTGAGCAGTGTGTTGTGGTGAAGGCTTGGTCTTCCAAATGCTGCTGTTGATATCCCAGAAGAACTAGCTCAGATCAGCTGAAGCTAATGGGGAGCCGGCAGAATGTCTGGGCTGCTGTGAATCAGAAGTTTGGAATTAATTGTGTTTTTGTTTTTTTTTTTTTTTGTCTAGAAAACAGTGAAAAGTAGTTAAGTACAACCCTTCCATGAGATCAAATGTATGCTTTCCAAAGCAAGAGTCCAAATTCTCATGGAACACACCTAGGTGTTTTGGATCACACACTTTGGCAGTTGTACCTCATTCAAGGGTTTGCCTAAATGTAACATTAACTGCTGTTAACGTTAGTGCAGTGTGGTATGAGAAAGGTGGCTGGGTGAAGTCAGTATCTATTATTTGAGAGCATATATTGTTTGAGTGACTTCTGAAATGCAACATTTCATTTCTAATCCTTAAGTCTATGTGCTTGGTTTGACCGTAATGCCTACAATGTTAATGCTAGCTGTGTTTGTAATGTGGTGTTTGGGGATTGTAAATAATTTTGAAGCAGCAGGAGTGACCTACTTCTTAGAAGCATTTGCCTTCTGGCTCTTTTGTGGTTCTGTGGATTCCTAGATCTCTTGCATATAAAGGCAATCTTCTTTCACTTGTAATGCTATACAAAAGTAGAAATAACTATAATAAGTATAATTTTAAATATTGTGCAACTAAAATATTGCTTGTTTGTACAGTTATTCTTTTACTTCCTAAATGTGTTCAGCACAGAAGCAAGTGTGGTGTGAATAACAACTGTGTAAACTGTGCGGATTACTTTATGAGCACAGGGAATAATTACAAGCAAAATCTTTGTGTAATAAGATTTTTCTTCACCACTGTTTTAGGTTACTACCACTTCTATTTAAGAACAATGAGTTCCTAGTTCTTGCTTATTTGATAACTTTGCCAATACTAGATTTCATGACACAGACTTACGACTTATCTAGGCTGTGTTATCGCAAAATCCAGAATTTTGGCTAGACATAAGATTCCTGGCTCTGCTCCTGCCCCACCATTAGTTGTTCCTTGCTTATCGGCACTTCTTCTTGAGTTTGCGCCATCATTCCTGGTGGCATTTTGCTATTTTATATTTTTGTTTGAATTTAAGTGCACTGTGCCTAGTGCGTAGGAACATGTTCCTAGGGCATAATGAATTCCTGGGTGAGCCACCCTTCCCTTCTACAACATCTTTGTCTGACATGGATATTTGTGGAATTGGAGAAGCTTGTGTATTAAGCAAGGACACCTTTTTTTTTTTTACAAAGAATGTAATTTACCGAGTTGAACTAGTGTAAGGTATGGAATGAGGACAAAATGAAGTGTATGTGTAATGTAAAACAATGGAGATGAGGTAAACATTCATCACATACTAGAGATCTAATTATATATTAAGGAAATGGAAAAAAGTTCAGTAGACCTCAGAGTACTTGGACATGACTAAAATTGTAAAGTTACCTTAAACAGGTCTCAAGGGGCTAATTGTTTTTACCTATTGCTGAAAGATCTCTAAGGAAACCTCAAACAAGAAAGTTAATAGAAGGCAAGGTAAAGAGACCTGGTGGTGTTACCAAAAAAATGCTAAATTTGGAACAAGTCTTTTGACTTGTTTCTAGTTAGAAATTTACTTCGAAAAGGTAATGGGGCTTGCTGCCTTTATTCACATCTCTCAGAAGAGCTGCTGATGTGTTATGGGTAGAGAAGGCACTTATTTTTGCTTTTCGGCAACCAGTTGTGCCTCCTGCTTGGTTTTCTGGGACCATTGGTACCGCTGTTCTGCGCAGACCCGTGTCACGCTCCTGCTCCGGCAGCCTGCGCGCTGGTGAGGAAGAGGGATGGGCTCTTTCCTGAGCTGGTTAGAGAAGCGGCAGCAACTCTCTTAGCTGAAGAGCTGTATTCTTTTACTAGGTCCTACAGAAAGACAAGGCCCTTTCAGACAGGGAAGCTCACTGGGTTACGATGATGCATTTGATTTTTGAAATCGTATGTTCCTGTACTTCCCAGTGTCTTCAGTGGGTTTCAGAAGATGGAGGGGGTCTATTTACTGCTCGCTCGGATTGCTTCTGAAAAATGAATCCCAATCGTACTGTGTCACACAGCCGGCGAAACCTCAGAAGGCACCTTCAGCCTTAGTGGTAGGGAACAATAATTTACATTCCTTTCAGGAGCAGAGTTTAAGGCCAGTTCTGTGGTGTGACCTTTGGGCTGAACCTCCGCGCTCACTTGCTCTCCGTAGATGCTCAGTACCGCTTTTCAAGATGTTCTTCATGAGGCTGAAAGCCGGAGTCGCTTCGGCTTCTGGGGCACAGGAGTTGGATTTTATCGGTCGCCTGTGTTGTTTCCTTCCCCTCTCGGCCCTGCCTCCCAGCCAGCCTCCCCTCCAGTGCCGGCTGACCCAGGTGCTTCCAATGGGCCGGTCTCCTGCTTGTTTTTCCAGACCGGCGCCGTTGTAATAAAACATTTGAAGCAGAACACCGTGTTGCTCTGGTTTGCAATTGCTCCAGATATCAGCCTCCTCTCATTCCTCACCGGGGTGGTGCTTGGCTACGGTAAATAGTAAGAAAATCCATTTTTCGAGTTGTTGGTTTGACAATGCTAGCTGTGTCACATTAGCTAAAGCAACTGTACTTTGGATTTATTTGGCTTATGTTTTGGCACTTAACTTCAACACTTAGATGGCCTTTGCTATGCAGAACACCTCAAATCCTGGAATTTCACTTGTACCTGATCTAGGAATGTCTGGGACTCTTATCCATTGTTCAGCACCTGATCTTGGCATCCGTGCATCCGTGGGCATATGTTAATATTTATTTTGGCTGACAGATCCTCGGATTTGCCTTCCAGCAAGTGCAGGGCTTTCTGCAAGCTTTTTATTCCTGTTCACTGTTTATCAACATACATCAAATCCAATTGTCTTTCCTGTAGACAATGGAGGAGTGTCCCTTTTGTCCCTTGTGGCTGGCGCAAAGAGCCTTTGTTTGGAGGACCAGAGTGTATTTAAAAAAAACAAAAGATGAATTATTTTTTGTTTCAGTGTGTTTTTTTACTTGAAAATTTTTATTTTATATTTTTAGGAAAGAATGATGGAGGAAGATACTTTTCCTGCAGTTTTCCTCTGCAGATACTTTTGAAAGCTTGTTACAGTGGGGTTAAACATTTCACAGGGGAAAAAAGAAAATGTTGTGCTGGGTGACCATTTTTCTTCTGTCTGTGTATTGGGAACAAAATGGGAAGATGTTCTATTAAGCTTCACTAAGAGAATTTAAATAATTTAGTTACAGGGAGAGGAACCTACAAATGTTCCCTGTAGAAATTCACTGCAGAACAGTCTTCTGAAGGGCTGGCAGGAGGGACAGAAAAAAATAATTTAGTTGGAAATAGTTAAAATGCCTGAAAATGAAATGAGTGGTTCTGGACTTCAAGTGGATAAGGAAGTGAAGAATTGGTTTCTGTTCGAATGGTGGACAAGGAGCTGAAAAAATAATTTTAAGTAGCCAATACATTCATCGGAACTTAGTAGCTGTGGATATTCAGATGTGGAATACAGTTACAAAATACACATAAAAAATATCATTAGATGGGAAGGTCATATTGCTGTTTTGTATTCTAGCAGGCACACCAGTGTATACTTTCCAGTCCCTTGTGCTCGCTGTAGCAATGTTTGAACTGAAGGAGAATCTCAATTACCTGCAGTGTTCAGGTATTACAAAAACCTGCCTTGAAGAGCTGATCGTACAAAACAAAATACAAATTGCTTTTCCTGCCTAGTTTGGGGAGGGAAAAAAAACCCAAACCACTGTGTAGGACTAGAAATACTCCGTTGTACGTGTAGTTAAGTATATCTTGAAACAACGTGAAGTATGACTTGGAAAAAGTCCTTGGGATGGTAGGTAATAAATACCACGTAATATTGCAAAAGAAATGCAGGTCAGATGACTGTACGTGGCTGTAACAAACGTAGGAAAGATGGGTTAATGGGAATTACCATGATGAACACAGGAAAATATATGTATGGGTGTTGTGCTGATGAGGTGGTTTGTGAGTCTGTTGGGAAATATCTGTCTCACAGTTCGGTTGGAAAAGCAAACAGGCAATCACTGTATCAGTGATATCAGTTGCTGTCAGCGGTGGCAACCTTTTTGCTGTTATGGAGTTTCTGATACGTAACTTTGGAAACAAAAAAATGAGGATTTTCTTGTCTTGGCAGGTATACTACCAATTTGAAGAAAATGGATGCTTCGGTTGAAGCAGCTACTTGCTAAGAGGCTTTTCTGTGTGCATCAAGTATTGCCTGCTATCCTGGAAACAAGTATTTCCCACAAAGAATTGGATGGTCGATGAGCATGGTGTGGTGTTGCTATGCTTGCAGGGTGGAGATGTTCTTTGTGGTTTGATACTTGTTTGGAAAGAGAACAGACTGAAAATATCTGTAATATTTGTAGATGTGCAAGTGTCTCCTTGCATAAAGCTCTGAAAGGGCTATGAATTTTGAAGTGGCAACTTTTTCAGAGACATGTGAAAGGTGTTCTTGTGCTTTTCCAAACTGAATATTGGCCAGTTTTATTTAACTACCTAGGGAGTGTTTCAGAAGGGTTAAGGTATAAGATTTACACTCTGAATTCTCATTCACTTGGTATGTTTTGCTATCGAAATACACCAGTGATTGAAACACAGTTGTCTTCCATGTGAGTAAGGTCATCTTTCCTTAGTATGATAATACTGCTTCCTGATAGGATATCTATTAGGCTTTTCTCTAAAGGTTTGAGACGAGTCATGTCCTGCCACCAACTGATTTATACAGCATGAAACTGCCATGCTTTGACTGAAAACAGTCTAGAAAAAAAAATGCAGCTGAAGCTTTGGGGTGGATTTTTCCTGACAATGATAATGCCGCTGACAGTGGTAATGACGTATGTCCAAAGCCTGGTAAGGCTGGTGTGTTTGTCCCCAAAATGCAATGTGTTACCAGCAGAGTTTTATCTAGAAGCTGTCCAATGCTACAGGCTTCCCCCTTTCCCCTAAAACCCATAAAGCTGCAGGTGTTAGCTAGCCCCGGTAGTAAATAGGGTAAGTGTTTCTCAAGCTTTTGCCTAAACTCATATATTCCTCTTCAGTAATACAACTTCTACTGAGAACTTCAATAACTTAGTCTTTCCAGCTCACGCTGGAAAAAAGGTGTGTGTTTGGTGTTTTTTTTTTCCTGTCAATCATTAATATAGTTGACACAGCTCATGTTGGATACAGATAGCTCATCTAATTTTGAGACAATCAAAAACTATTATTAGATTACAATGAAAGCAAGATTTGACCAAATTGAACTCTAGCAGCAGTAGTGTGGGACCCAGGGTTGTATGTTTTCGTAAAATCATACTTTCTTCTTAGGACATGTTAGCTTTTTTCTGTTTTCTTGACGTATCATCTTTTGTGTTTGATAGTGCAGCCGTAGTTACGAGTTCTTGAATATCTGATGTCAGTACCTTTTTAACAAATGGTATCAGACTTTTTTATAACATCTTACCTTCTTTTACTGTGTATAAGTAATGCTAAACCTAAGTTAGTGTCTCAAATTCTTGTTTTTTTTTTTTCTGACAGGATATGACATTCACTTTCGTACAATAAATAATAGTTTTTATAGCTTTTTAGTAATTTGATCTGCACCCTTAGCAATGTGAGCATGATGGCTTGATTTACAACTGGTAGGCTGGCCACTGTATCTTAAATCTCTGGCTGTTGATTATTCATATGCTAATATCGTAGTAGCCTCAAATTACTCATGTTTTCTCTCCATGTGGAACTGTAATCCATTGCATAAGCCAAATGCTGCTGGCGTGAAGAGAACATAACAAGCTCTTCTTCCTATTTAGGTTTATTTGCTTTGTCCTTGATCGGTATCTCCAGTATATATATCTGAATGCATATGCCGCTTTTTTTAAGCTCTATTTGCTTTTTAGGCTGCTTTTTATTTTTATGTTACAGTATATGAGTTAAATACAAAGGAACTTTTGAGCTTATTTGATCCTACTTCTTTTTAAATTACTCTGCAAATAATTTTCTGTATTAAGGAACTTTGTGCAGTTGAATACTGACTAGCTGAAGGTCAGGAGTTGAGTACATATTGTGTAATTAGCCACAGATTTTGTTTGTTCTGCTTCTGTATTGCCCCCTTCAGCTCCTCTTTCTACACACAGTGGCTTGGTGAAGAGCTCTTCTCTTCTGCTGGGTTGCAAAATATCTTAAAGACACCTTAAAGGCAGGACATGTTAGAGCCACAAAAGGATTTTGAACTGGTTTAAAGGGCATCCCATGATTAGTAGGATCTGGCTTTAATATAAGAAACCCTAAATAAATACGTAATCATCCTCTTTTGGAGTGTACATGTTTTACCCTCATTTTGAAACATAGCTTTCCACTACTGCAAGTAACTGAAATGGCTATTTGTAACTGCAGTTGGCTGCTTGCCAGACAAGATGTAGTGATATGTATTTCATTACGGCAATTGGAAAATGCTAAACTTGAGCCAGAGGTAACTTCGTAGTGTTTGTGAGCTAGTGATGTGTTGTATGATAGGGTTATGTTATTGTGGGTTTACCCAAGTATTTTTTTTATTTCTCGTGCTGAATGAAACAAGAACTGGCAAGTACAAGAGGTTAAATTCAGTATAAACAAAAATTCTCCTAGGTATAAGAAATGTGTTGCAGACCATGATATGGCAGTCCTTAACCTAGCCTCAGCCTTAGTTTACGTATTAGTAATGATTGCCACGGTTGTAAGAAGTAAAAGGCACAGGTGGTTTTTTAACTTTTCTGAAGAAAGACTGAAGGAGGCAGAGGGAAGGGATTCTTCCTCTCTGTCCAGTACCAGTTGAGGCCGCATCTGGAGTACTGCTATTAATTGTGGGCTCCCCTGTACAGGTAAGACACGGATTTACTGGAGCAAATCCAGCGCAGGACCAAGAGATGACTGAGAGACTGGAGCATTTTTCATATGAGGAGAGACTGAGAGAGCTGGGACTGCTCAGCCTGGAGAAGGGAAGGCTTGGGGATGATCCTATCAGTGTGTCTAAGGACCTGATGGGAGGGAGTGAAGGAGGAGAAGGCAGGCTCACTAGTGCCCACTGATGGGACAAGAGGCAATGGGCACAAACTGAAACATGTGAAATTCCGTCTGAACACAAGAAAATGCTTTTTGGCCACAAAAGTGGTCAAATACTGTATCAGGCTGCCCAGAGAGACCTGTGGAATATCCACCTTTGGGGATATTCAAACCCCGGCTGGACACAGTCCTGGCCAAGCTGCTCTCAGTGACCCTGCTTCAACAGCCGGTTTGGACGAGATGATGTGGAGAGGTTCCTTCCAACCTCAGCCGTTCTGTGAACAGTGTGAAGAAGGTTTCTATGAGTTGTAAATGCCTTTGGAACTGCTGGCTGATTTTGTTTGCTCAGGTACTCTAGCTGTAAAGATGTAACTAGCTAAGAAGAAAAATATTGCCCCTTCCCTTCGTGAAGGCCTTTTTCCATGCCTAGCAAGCTCATCCAATGGTTTTTAACTTCCCTGTGAAATGTTATGCTGCTTAGAAGCCAGAGTGAATGCTCTGTTTGCTGTTTAAGCTTAAACAACTCAGTGGCCTAGATTTTTGATTAATGAAAAATTTTTTAAGCTTGTAACAAGAATTATGTTAATAGAAAGTGTGTTAATGGAAAGTGTGTGTGCTTAGTATGATTCTCACATAAGTGCTTTATAATGTTATGTGCTGAAGTCCTCAAAGTTGGTATTTCTGCTATATACACAGTTAAATCAGAGGCTGATTCATAATTTTTCCCAGTTGGATAAGTGTGGTGGGAAATTCTGTGGGCCGGAGCAGATTGGAAAGACAAACTTCCTGGGTATCTCCTCTTGAGAAAATTTTCCTTCTGACCGAACATCTGTTTCCCTGTCTCAAGATTAACCTTTAGTATTATATTTGCCTAATAGTTAAATCATGAATTTGTGCGAAACTGCTGGAGTTTTTTCTTTCCATTGTGAATGTAAGTACTGAAAGCAGTAGATGAGCAAGAGTATAATTTGCTGTAAAGTAGGAATATACATATTGAATAATACTTTAAGCTAAGACTGTGTGTATTGGAAAAGGCATGAGTTCTTGAAATGAGCAATGAAGATTTTGTTGGGTGTCTTTAAACACCCGCGTAAAGCCCTTCATGAATTAAGGGTTTCATATATGAGAATGCATTTTCAATACGTGAAAATGCTGAATGTCAGCATCAGCTTTTACTCTGAGTGTGTCATTGAGGCCTGTGTGAAGCACAAATTCTTTGTATGTGTTAAACAATTGCAAGAATGTAAATATTTAGATCAGTCACTTCTTATTTTATCTCTAGTTCTGTAAGCTCTCTAAAATGTCGATGTAGAGAGCAGTTTCAGTTCCTGAAATTCTACTACCAAAACCAAGTATACTTGTTTACTTGGCAATAGCAAAATTGAATTCAATACTGTTACGTGTATGTGCTTCACCAGCCTAAACCTGGTCAAAAAAAGTGCATCTGAGGATGCTGAGAATTGGCCCATGTAATTACAGAGCCACTTCCTGTCATCTCTGAAAGATCATGGCAATGGGGGAAGCTTCTGGTGACTGGAGAAAGACACATGTTGCACTTCTTAAAAAAAACATGAAAGAGGAATCCGGGGAATGGCAGCCTAGACAGGCTAACTTGGGTTGCTGGGAAGCTTATGGAGCAGATTCTCGTGGAAGCCATTTCTAAGCAGGTGAAGGACAAGAAGGTGAACGGGAACAGCCAGGGTAGGTTTACCCAGAGAAAAACCGTGCCTCACCTGGTTAACTCCTATGAGCACCTGCTTGGCCATGCGGACAGCAGCGGAGCCATGTATGTTGTATAGCTGGGTTTTAGGAAGGCCTTTGGCATGATCTCCTACCATACTCTTACAGCCAAGTTGGTGAGATCTGGGATGGACAGCAAGCCGAATGAGCGTCAGCAGCGTGCCCTTGCAGAGAAGGCCAAATGTACTCTGGGCTTAATAGCAAGAGTGTAGCCAGAAAATCAAGGTAAGTCATTCTTGCCCCATGTTTAGTACTTCTGAGATGACATCTGGGTGACCGTGTCCAGTTCTGGGCTCCCCAGAGTAAGAAGTACGCTGACATACTGGAGTTAGTGGAGAGCGGCCGAGACAGAGTTGATGCCAGTGACCTGTGGTGAGAAGTGGAGTGGACTGGGTATGTTCAGACTGGCAAAGAGAAGTGTGATACTTACAACAGTAGGAGTAATAAGGGTACTCTTACTGCTCTCTGCAACTTTTTGGGAGCGTAGAGTGAAGAAGGAACCATATTTTTCTCAGAGGTGTACAGCAGTAGGACAAGAGGCAACAGAGAAGCTGAGAAATGGGAGGTCCTGAATAGATGTAAGGAGAAACTTTGTGACCATGAAGATGGTCACATACTGGAACAAGCTGCTGAGGGAAGTTGTGGAATCTCCATCCTTTATGGTATTTAAAGCTTCAGGGAGTATGGCCCTGAGTCAACGTGCTATAATCAGACTTGCTTTGAGCAGTGGATTAGAGTAGGTGATCTTCAGAGGTCCTGTCCAACTCTGACTGTGTGACTGAGGAGAGCAGGGGGGACAAGATGTACACAGCTTGTTCTTAAGCCAGTTGGTTAGTGATGTATTCTGCCAAGTGTCTTTAATACTTTAGGTAGCAAGCTAGCATGACTTCAACTTCTCTTTAAGAGGAGAAACATCTTGCACACAGCAGAAACCAATCAAGAAATTTAGATATATTTCCGCTTTTAGAGTCTGCTTAATCCGTGTCAGTGTTCGTAGGAGGAGTTGAGGTTGCATGTTACTTGGTCTGAGTAGCAAATTCCAGTTGCATTAACCTTTCAACATCCTCCCCACCAGCAAAAGAGCATTATTGGCTGCTGTGTTAAATCTGACAGCTGATGTTCAGCGTTGAGTGGTGGGGTGATTCACAGGAGTTCAAACCTTTAGCATGACTTTGAACTCTTTGATATCTTCTTGTTGCCTTCAGAATATCCTGAAATTATCTTAAAGCTTATTGTTAGCTGTAGCTTGAAGACAAAATTTTCTGAAGTTACCTATCTGAATATTTATATTGGGTATTTTAAGTGTCCATCGCTATTCTATAGCAATTGTTAATTACCTTTTACTTGAAAGGGTACATGAGCCTTCTTTCCTGGCCCAAATAATATGAGAATGTGTATGAATTTTCAACTGTAATATAGAAGCTGAACTTTTGCTACCACACCTCTGTAAATACTTGAGTGATAGGATTTTGGTGGTAATATTAGATCAACAGTTTTAGGTCTCATTAGTTAAATTTGTAGGAAGAACTGTATAGGTTTCTTTCAGAAGTTGTCTTTGGATGTTGTTTGTGATTGGAAGGAGTGTTAGCAAATCTTAACTTCTTATATATGTCTGTTGGAGAGGCCTTGTGGCATTCTCAGAAAATAATGCTGTGCAAGGGGAATAACTTGAAAATGCTAGTAGAGATGATTTTTGTTATATGATTATGGTTTAACTGGGTAAAGTGCCAGGGACCTTGCTTTGTATTCAACACCTGCTGTGTTCACAGTTTAAAGAAAAAAAGGCAAAAAAAAAAGGCAGTGCTACTAACTGACAATTTGTGTTTTACTTGGAAAGTGCTTGAAAAGCTAGTTAAGGAAAACTGTCATATAACTTGTTACAGAGATGCAAGCAGGCTTGACAGCCCCTGTAAGAGTATTGGTGATGCATAAATTAGGTTTACTAATTTCGCCAGCGGAAGGAAGAGCTGCCACTTGTGTGGTGCAATTGAAACTGCTTTGTATGGTACAATTAATCTTTTACATAGTTACATCAGCTTGGTGAGTAAACAAGCTAGTACATCATATGGGAGTGCTGACCTCTTTTTAGCAATAGGAACTGATTTTTCTCTGCAGAAAATGGTGTAGCTAAGTAATTAGGATTTTTTTTGTTATAGGCAAATAAAAAGTAGGGACTCAACCAGGTAGACTGCTTCCAAGCAAAAAAAGGATACCTAATGCTACACGTTAAATGAAAATACTAGTGCGGTGTCGCTGCTTTAGAGCCGCAGGTTTAACTGTTCTGTTGTCAGGAGGGAAATGGAGAGACATCAGGCACAAATATACTTTCAGTCACGACCTTGAAGAGCTGGAGAGAAAGCTGCCTTTTGGGAAGGGGGAAGCGAGAGGAAGAGAGAAGTACTTCTAAGCAGATTGGAAAGGTTTTAGGGTAAAACATTACCTGTGGCTAAAACACTCAGGGTTGCTTTTCCAGAGGTAAGGGTATGCAGTTCTTCCTTTCTCAGCACTTTTCTCACTGGGAGGTAGTAATGGGAACTCAACCTAGCAGCCTTTCACATGGTGAGCATATGATTGAATGACCTCTAATTCCACACAGTAATATCTAGTGTTTGATGTAAAGCCTCTTTAGTTCTGGTACTGAGCAGCTGTTTGTTTTTGCTTCTGAAATATTTAAAAACAACAGTTCAGTATCTTCTGTTAAGAATGTTTTTCTGGATGCGATTCTGCTCTTCTGTAAATTATATTCCAAAATAAAATGCTTTTTAGGCTTACTCATTTTTGATTACCTATATCAGGAGGCATTGTTGCAATATCACCATGGCTCTAAAGAGATTTTTTTATGCGACGTTAGTATATGTTACGAATACACCCTTTCTTGTTTTCTTAAGCTTGAACCTTCATCAGATGTGTGTGCTTGTTAGGAGAGGTGCAAATCTCTCGAATTGCTTTATTCTGTAGGATTTGGTTGTCTGTTGTATTGTAATGCACATATTCTTCAATGTACCGAAGAAAAGGGTGATCGAGGGTTTGGTGTGTTTTTTTGGTTTTTTTGGGTTTGGGTTTTTTTTTTTAAAGGCATCACTTGTAGGTGCAAGGAAACTGGATTTAGCCTTAGTGTTATGGTAATAGAGTATCCCTTGTGCTTTGGTAGCCTTTTCTTTCTGCTAATACTTGGCAAACAGTAGGATGGTAACAACAAAGTTGATTGAGAAGATACTTCCTAGTGCGGCAGCCTCTTTGCCCTACGAGGCAGTGAACTCTTAAGAGGCAGAGTTCAATATACCAGGTGATGAAACTGGAGCAAAAACACTTCTGAGTGGCTTACATCTAAGAATCTTTTGCTGCAGACTAGCCAGTGGGAAAAACGTGAAATGCATTTGTCTTCAAACGTGAAGGGGGTGAAACAAGGGGAGCAAAATACGATAGTATGCTAGTAAATGACTGCTGCTTCTATGTAACATGAACATTGAAGTAGTCAGATATTCCTTTGACTAGAATAAGATGAACAAATGTATGTAGGCAGTATGGACTGTGAGTTTTCTGAGGCGATCTTTCTGGGTTTCCGTGTACTTGGAAAGCATCTGCTGAGTGGCTGACTACTTTTTTCCTTCCAGTGGAGCATCACACCGTTTGTTATACCATGCAGAATGTTAAGAAGGGGGCAGATAGGAGTTTTCATTTCATTATATAAATATTCAGATTTTTTTGAGGGGTTTTCATTTGATATGAAACGTAAAATAACAAAACTGTATTTGGCCAGTTTTAAAACCTTGATCTGTACATCATGGCATCATGGGAAAACTCAGGGTAGAAGAGACTGCAGAAGGTCATCTGGTGTAGCCTCCTGCACAAAACAAGGTCAGATCAAAACTTGTGTAAAACATACCATGTTTGACATGACTTTCTGGAAGTATTCTCTATTCTCTAGCCCTCCTCTTCTTCCCCCCACCCTTGGTGTTTTGCAAGTCTGCAAAGCAGAAAGGTTCTTGAGGATTTTCTATTTTCCTTCCCATGCGTAAACAAGAACATAAATTAAATCTGAGATATGAAGAGGAATGAAACCCACATTAGGACCAGCTGGCCCAGGTAAGCAGTCAGCAATGCTTTTGTATTAGTTCCTGGAGGTCTGAGCTGTAGGCTTTGACGCTAAAGGATTGCTAAGGTAGCTGTCTCTGTTTTCCTGACTACTTTGAATGGGATCTTAATCTCCTAGGAGAGTAGCTGGAGGCAAGGAAAGAAAGATTGCCTGGTGATTGCACAGCCTCTTCTGCTGTATAGATCAGGTGCAGCTCTTCCCAGTTGCTCCAGGAAGAGCCATGGCTGTCAACTAACTGTAAAAGGTGACAGGTACATGATGAAAGCAAAGTCTTAACGCTCTGCATGTGACTCTAACCCCACACATCTATTTAGGTTGTTTGAAACTGAGACCTTCCAAATGCAGTAAAACATTTTGCAGAAGCTGTAGCCTGTTTTCCCAATGCTTCCTAATACTAGTTGGCTTTTGGCCATGGCTGAAGGTCCACTCATTTGTTACTTTCTCTGCTTCTGAGGGCTGGTCTTTGCCCGCTTGATATATTGGCCTCTACCTGACAGATTAGTCTCTACATCTGTTGCTGAGTGGAATGTCTGTCTTGCAGCACAGCGTTGCTTTGATTCTGCTGGTGTTGTGCAAGTGTAGTAGCTGGCTGGCCCTAGTCATTCTAGACCCTACACTAACCCTCCTTGCCTCCTCACCTATTGCAGGTGACTAGCTGCCTTCTATGTCATTTCCACCCTCTACTTCCAGCCAAATTCATGTTAAGATGGCAGATGCAATGTGTGGTTTGGGTAACCTCACCAGTAGCTTGTGCCCTTTAGCTTGTCCCCTTTAGGGATTTGTGCCCTTTAGCCTGTTCAGGTGGTCTCCTGTCAGAGGAAGTGCAGTCACTAACCTGGCTGTAAAATCCAAATTTTAGATAAGCCACTTCCTCTTGGTTCATTCTCACCCTGCTGTCATCATGTAATGATATTCTTTGATACTAAATTGCAAATGTAGATTTACTTCAGGTTCTTCACATTGTATAAGCGCACTGTGGCTGTTGAAGAAACTATTAGAGAAACTGTAATGTGGGTAAATGTTTTACGCTTAAGTACTTATTCCCAAGGTGCAGTTGGTAACCTTTTGTATTCTCACTGATTCTTTTTGGACAGAACGACATCATTCGGTTAGTTTTCTTGCTATTATATTGCTGAAGATGAATACATAAAACCAGAATTATGGTAACTTCTAAAAAATCCTAAAACCATTTGGAACTCTTCACCTGGCAACGTTCTTGATGTGCTAATTTAGTGGGACACCAGTTGCAGTCCTTGTGCGTTAAGTAAATTCCTCATGCTATTAGCTTCCTAATTTCAGTGAACAATGAAAAGGGACGTGTTTTTCAAGACAGGAACGTGTGCTTTTTTCATTGGTGTCGGGTAGTTTTGAAACAAATTAATTCTTTTTTCCTACCCACAATATTAAAAAATAAACAAAAAAACCCCCACACTCAAACAAAACACAGGCACAAAAACCCCAACCACCCCTCAAAAACAACCCCAAGCCCACTGAAAAGCCGTAAACCCCATGGTTTCTTCGGTGCTGGCAAGATGAGCTATGCCTACTGCCGTAAGGGCAGATAGTCCAGACTAGAGATCTGTGATCACTGACTTGCAGTGAATGTTTCAGATGTTTGATACATTGCTTTTTATTACCGAGACAAAAGAGTGAAAGTAAGTCAATAATCACCTTTGCGTATAGCTTTCTTTGACAAGGTATGTTGAAGTCATGCTTTTCCAGCTTTCAACTTTGCATGTACACATCTTGGATAAACAGCCACCATCAGTCTGATGATTCTTGACAAAGGAGCTAGCAGTCGAAAGGGACCTAAGCTCACTTGGCTTGATTGGGATATATTTGCTGCGCTTTGGCTGTTGTGAAAACTACTTGCATGGATAATGGCTGACAGAAGGCTATCAGATTGGTGAAGGCTTTCTTTTTAATTTTTGAACTGATGAGGTCAAAATTGTATGTATTAATTGTTCAGCAAGCAGCGTATGTTCTGGACGTCAGCATTTCTTCAGCAGATGTGTGCCTTCCACTGCTTTAATTCCCCAGATTCACTGAGTTTCAGATGACTGCACAGTTTGAATAAAGAAGGATTTTTCACAGGTTAAAATGTGCTTTTAAATATAGCTCTACCTGATAACCTCTGTTACAGCATTTGGGTCTGAATTAAACATTATTCAAGAGCGTTCTGATTATACAACTCATAACTTCACAAGGTAATTGAAATACCAAGTATCTTTAAAAGTACCCAAATGTAAGAAACTGGGAAATCTTCAAACCAGCGTACTCGATTCATCTATTTTTTTTCAGTGAACTGGTGAACAGTGGTAACTTTTCTTTTTTTTACTGCTCAGAAATCCTTTTCTGAAGACTTTCTCAGATACTTAAAGTTGGGGGGGAACGGGAAGTTTTATCAGTACTTGCCCATTCTGTGGGCAACCAAACACAACCCAAATGTGGGACTGAATAACATTTGTCTAATTTTCATACAATTCTCTGCGACAAGATGATGATTATGAAGCATTGAAAAGCATTGAAAGAATTTACTGTTTGCAACTGGGTTAGATTCAGTGACTGTTTGCGTGCACTCAGGGGACTCGATGCAAAGCAGTACCAGTTTGCTTTCTTCACCTCCTGTGGTGATTTCTGTGACTCTTCTCAGCTCCTCTACGTTGGATAAGAGCTGCACAGGCAGTCTTGGCTGAATTGTATCTCAAGTTGTTTGTCATGGAATTACTTCTAACACGTTTTACAGTATCTACTATTAAAATTGCTTTATGTACTAAGCGTATTAATAAAACCGCATAGCCTATTAAGTATTAATGGAGATGGGCTGTGCAGTATTAGTGTGTGAGTGCTTGTATAAGACACGGAGAGTAGCATGCTGCATACTTGGGTCAGAAGTAGATACCGAGTGTTTACTGGGGCTTTTTCTTGCTGGAATTCCCTGCTGGAATAACATGTAATGTGTATATGCTAAACTTCTGACTACCCAGTTATGTTATTGGAGGATATAACTCTGGGAAGTTTAGTTGTATAATTAAAAATGGGAATCATAGTGCAAGCAAATGTGTATGGTTTTAATGTTTCTGCAAAATTGTCACTAGAATCAAGGTGGTGTAAATCATTTGATTAAGAATTTCCTTACAGGGGTTAGCTGCTGGTGTTTGGTTTTACAAATGCCAACAGCAAACTATTTAATTTGGACATGAAAGCCATAGTAAAAGCTGAAGGACCATACTTGAAAATCCTTTCCCGATAAGAAGGGAAGGAAAAATACAGCCATTCATTGTTTTTCAAGGTGGATGAGACTTAAATTTTTGAATGAATTTTTGACATATCTCATTCTCTCTGCTCAGCAAGGCAAATGCATTATCTCTTCAGCTTTCATCTGTTGCAAATCTTAATTTCAAAGCAGCCTTTTAATCTTTGTCTTCACAACCGGCGCTCGCTTTATTTTCTTGTACATCTCAGGATCTTCAGGACTGTGGTTCACAGAGCTTGTTCCATGCTGAGGTTGTAACTTCAGAGACTGTAAGCCAAAAGTTAATTTCCACTAACTAACCTGGACCGTTAGAAGATGCTGTGACTTCAAGTTAGAGTTCAAAACAGAAGCCGCAGAGTACTTAAGTTTTCTGGAATGCTTGGTTTTTACAAGAAATTTATTCAAACCCCTGTCTGGGATATAAATGCCAGTTAAATGGAAGGATGTGCCGGTAGCATCATCCTTATGCAACAATATGTATGATCCAGTCTTCAAATATGCATTGCTGGCAGTGTTTTGAGGTACTACTGAATAATGGCCTGCTAGGTGGCTAGCCTTTCACTAGAGGTCACAATGCTTACTAGCATCACTAATATAAATATTGGCTTAGGTTGGCGTGGGATGAAACTTGCCTGTTTTGGCATCGGAGAAAAATGATGCGTGTTCCCCTATTGCTAAAGTTAGATGTGGAAGTTGGTTACACTAGGAATAGCATGATGTCAAAGTGGCTAGAAATCAGTACAAAACAAAACACGACATCTGGCTAGCGCATATGCCGTAAGCTAGCGATAATTAAAGGGTTCTCCTTGTCTAGCATTGAACTCTGGTTCTTGCTCTATTTCCTTCTTACAGCTGCATGTGAACCTTATTTCTCGAAGGATTCTTTGAAGCCTCTGTTCTTTTTTCACTTGATGAAGCTGTTAAGAGCTCAGAATATGAGGTACTGAGATTGTGCCCTGTTACGTTTCTAGCTGTGTAGATACTGTGGTACACAGTGTGGCTTCTTTGCGTTGTCTGCATTGCAGCATCCGTTGTTTACTTGCTGCGCTAAATCGTGTGGCAGATGTCAGTGTTCTGAATTTCACAGATTACCTGTGAGGATTGCTAATAAGGTCTGAAAGAGCACTGAGGCTGAATTAGTATCTTTTGGACCTGTGGTAAATCTGTCAAACTTTTTAACTCGTTGTAGGAAGTAAGATACTATTTGGCAAGTGAAAAGCCAAGCATTTGTAGACCTCGGTCATTAACGTGATTTTTCCATTCATGGTTGAAGGTTGGTTCTGTGCAACTCTGTTCTCTACAAAGTAGAAACAAGCTTGGCAGAAATGCTGTGGCAACCAACAGGTAAGACAGAATAAACTGTCATTCAGTGGGAGTTGAGGCATCATTCGATAGTTATGTGCTCACTAAATCAGAATGAACATAGCTGTGTTTTTGGAGCATTTGCTGGAGTTTTTCCTCTTTTTTTTTCCAGCTTGAGTTGTACCTTTCCTGGCTGTGCATTCAGGGATAAAGGAAAAAAGGGCATCATATCCGATCCGTGACAGGTATCGGAAG
>NW_010559622.1:0-7514 GCF_000687285.1 Phaethon lepturus
CCAGAAGGCGGTGGGGGGGAGCTGTTTTAAGATTTGATTTTATTTCTCATTATCCTACTCTGATTTGATTGGCATTAAATACATTTCCCTGAGTCAAGTCTGTTTGCCCGTGACAGTAATTGCCGAGTGATCTCTCCCTGTCCTTATCTGGACCCGTGAGCCTTTTGTTATATTTTCTCTCCCCATTCAGCTGGGGAGGGGAGTGACAGAGCAGCTTGGTGGACACCGGCATCCAGCCAGGGTCAACCCACCACATTACTTCGTCACCTGTGTTAGCTAATGATCATGCTTCTGCAAAGCCAGTCAAATCACCTTGGACAAATATAATTTTAAGGAACAGTGTTCATTTGGATCCAACTTGCCACACATTCATGTGATCATTCTCTCTGACAGCATGTGAGGTGCTGAAAACTCCCAGCCGGAACAGGGGAAAGAGCAGGACTGCCCATTTCAGCAGCAAACCCGGGCCGCAGTGGATTGTACTGTGAAACTGCACTGGAAAAACCTTGTTATCGCGCTCAGTTTCTGTCTACTTTCTTCAGACACTTTAACAATGTAGGTGGGGAATGTCCCAGTTATTGTCAACATCTGGAAGAATAGTTTTAAAACCGTCTGTTCCTTAAACAAATTAATTTCTCACTCTTCCACAGGATCCTACCAACTTTTAGTCTAAGCCCCTCATCTGAATTTCACGTGGCTCCTGAAAGTCAGAGAAACAGGAGTGCTTTCCAGTTTTCCTCTATCTCCATGTTGACAAATATGCTTTTGCAAAATTTCTCCTAAGTACTCTCATACCTTAAGTTCAACACTTTTTTTTTTCTTTTCACTTTTGAAGTTGAAATGAAATATTGCAGAACAAGTATTAAGCAAACAAAATTAAACAATCCTCAGGAAAAAAAAAAGTAAAAGAAAAATTAAACCAGATGTGCTTTTAAACTGCCAGTCTATAGACTACATCCTCTGCTTCAGACTGTATCCCTATGTGAATGACAGAAATCCAACAACCCACAGCAGAAGTCTGAATATTCTAATTAAAACAGTGGGAAGAAGAAGGGAAAGAAAAAGACTATGTCTATATCAGCACACAAGGTTCAGTGCTGATGACCCAATATCCATGCTACGTAATTCAAACTAGGTGTAGCCTGGTTCTGCAGACTGAACAAGCACTAGCAGTTGGGAGCACAGAATGCTGAAGCTCACCTTCCAGCTTAGTTCCATCCAGAAAGAATCCAGTTTGTGCACTTCAAGCCCCCCCGCCCCGCATTATCAACAAAACTAAATAAGCAAGGACAACCTGAAGACTTTTTTCAGAAATGCACTTAATTCAGATGCTAATATGGATGCAGCCAAAGTTCTGAAGGAGATCAGAACGTATTTTTCCAAAGCATGTCTATGTCTAATGTGTTACAGACATGATCATCTTTTAAAATTGTTTTAAAGCTGAAATTGATGCAATTCAAACAATTAATTTCTAAACTGGTACTAGGCATCCTTCCCACCCGCCCCCAAGTACACAATTTCCTTTCACACTACCTAAATCTTGATATAATCAGGCCAATATTCTGTCACCTGCAAATCTTCATAGAAGTTTTTCCTCATGAGAAGTGTTAGACTTACCTCAAATCAAAGATTTCGGTTACAAGAGCAGAGCCTACATAGTCATTTCGTATGAAACGTGTCAATAGTGTGGCTGAACACAGGCGTGAAATAGCTTAAGATTGTTGGAAAGAGGGAAAGATGACAAAACCTACAATAGAATTTGTTTATTTCTTTGTTCCTAATCAAAAAAGGAGTGAACACACCCACAAAATCCTAAGAAGCCTATCTCTCTCAGAAAAAACACAGAACCAGAAAATAAAATCAACCTACACTGTATCAGTTGAAAAGAGTATGGTTTTATAGAGGTGGGGAAACAGATCACTTCTATCCTAGCTGTTGTTTTTTACCTCAGCGATGATTTTCCATAGGTAAAGCAACATGATATTGTATAGCCTAAATCAGATTAATATTTTGTAACTTATTTATACTGATACACCAATTACACCAAAACAAGCGAGGCTTTACAATCAGGATTCACACAATCTGTTCAAGTTGGCATGAACCAGCTCTAGTGCCAAAGGATGCAAAGCCTCATACCCCGATGCACACACCTGATGCCACCCACACTCTCAGTTCATTCCTTTCTCCTCCACTTCAGTACAAGTATTTGTTTTGACCTATGCACAGAAGCTGATCCATATTAAAAGTATCCTGAATCTAGAGAATTTCCCTAATCCAGCTTGCTGCTCATTGGTACGAATGTTTCTGCACACAGAATTAATGACAGTCTGAGCTGGGAGGAAGAGACTGTAACTTCAGTGGCAGCAATACGCTACGTGTGCTTGAGCTATCACACAGCAGAAAAATCAGAATTGGTCAGGTAGACAGCAAGAATGACAGAATCATTTAGGTTGGAAGGGACCTCTGGAGATCGCTCAGTCCAACCTCCCAGCACAAGCAGAGACAGCTACAGGAGGTGACCCAGAAATATGTCCAGTCAGGTTCTGAGTCCTTCCACAGACGGAGGCTCCACAACCTCTTTGGGTGACCTGTTCCATTGTTTAACCACTCTCACAGTAAAAAAGTTCTCTTGTGTTTAGATGGAATTGTACCACTGTAAACTTACTAAATCCGATACAGACAGAAAATACCTGAATACCGAAGCTCTGGCTGAAAAGCGATGCAGGCATCTAACACTTCATCAGACTCTGAGATTCTATGCTTAAGACTTCGTTAACACAGATTCAATCTTCTACTTTGTTTAGAACTGAACTTAAATCCACAGGGGCTTAATCAAGTGATACCTAGCACAGTTGAAGACACTCGATGATATGGATGAAGTAACTTTGGAGCCCAAGCACAGCATAACAGGTTCAGACAAGTAAACAGAATTATTATCCTCCAGACACACAAGGGGAATGAGAAAGCAGTGGTTCAATGTCACCAAGAGATCCTTTATTCTGTTCAAGGAAGATCACACAATTTCTTTTTATTGAGATGGTATCCAAACAACCATATGAGGATTTGGCAGAGAGTTACCATGCTTCAACAAAAAGTGAAAAATTCTTTGGTTTAGCTTTTTTTTTTTTTTTTTTAAATTTAAGCTCCCATTAAACAGGTTAAAAAACAAATCTCCTCTTTCAGTTGGCTTGAATGCCACATAGAAGTCTGTAACTTCAATAGCAAAATAACCTGCAAGCTGAAAAAGGCTGAAGTCAACCACTTGAAAATCTAAATCCAGTGTTTTTACCTTTATGAGACAAAAATCATGGTAAACGGAATACCTTACTATATTAATTCAGGAAAGAAAGCTCAAACTAGCATATACAACATACAAAATAAAGTCGTGTTTAAAAAGCTTAAATATGCTTTGTTTAAAGTGAAAGAAGGGCTCCATCACGCCCCTTTCACTCTAAAACTGCCTTCTCTTTTGCTTCATAAACTTCATTCCTGGAGTTTATCATGGATCCTCAACGAGCCATCATCCCTTGAGGTTTCACAGATACTCCCAATCAGGTTTGCTACAGGTTTTAAAGGTTGTAGTCCATCTGAAGCATATTCTTTTATTTTACAAGGTGGAAGTCACTGCAGTTTGCCCCACTGTCAGTCCTGAATTTTTTGCCTCATCTTTTTTCGTTTTGCTTTACACGATAGACCTATTTGCCCAACAAGGCTTCTACAGTTGAACTTACAGTTGGACCCACCAAGACAGAAATTTCTACAACTGTGCAGCTTTCAGACTTGCAAATAAACTGCCTAAATAGCACCAAAGTTGATACAGGTCAACAACCTGTTCTTGATTTTTTTTTTCAAGGTTTCACTCCTTTTCTAAAGGGGAAAAAAAAAAATCAACGTCAATCAATCCATCATCTATCTTGATCAACAACTGACTGGTGGCTAGTTATTCTAACAAATTATGAGTGCTTTATACTCTTCCTTTACTAAATCAGGGCACTTTACTTACCATCTTTTAAAGTAAATATAAAACCTTCCATTATATTTGCCACTGAATTTCTACAATTTCTTCTTTCCCCTCCTGACTCACCACTGGAACAACCTGCGACTAACCTATCTGTGAACTGATTCATGTTTCCAAATCACCTGCAGGCACAAGCTGAGCTCCAGTGATATGAAATGTGATTTCACGACGTTCAGCAGTATCCTTAGGCTCTCCTGTTTATAAAAGACACATCTAGTGATGCAAATCTAAAAACGTACTTTGTCACAGACTGCAGACATTTGTTTTTATGGTGAACACAGCACATTTTAGTATTATTTTGCATAGGTTCTTCCATACCTTTTCATGGAGGTATATCCATGTAAAAAGCACTAACTTTTCCTCCCTTCAAGCAGCGGGTGCAAGTGCTCATCTATAACAGAACCAGGAATTTCAAGTTTCCACAATGTTAAGGCCATACTACTACAGAGTTTGTGTTATATACCGCCTTGTCACAACAAATTATTTTGTAGAAAATGAAGATAAAGATATCTTTTAATTTATTTATTAATTACTTTATCAATTAAGCCCTACAGAGGCCCCAACACAAAGTTTACAAAAACCTAGCAGAGAGAGTATTGTACTAGAACAGAAAAAGTGAAATCACTGCAGAAAGTTCCTCTCTTAAGAGAATTGCATTTAAGTAGTGCAAAGACATTAGCTCTGGGGCACATGTGGCACAGAAGATGACAGCCAGTCTAAAGTCTTGCTCTTCTTGGGGGAAGAGTCAAAGAATCTGCTTATGGCCGTTCCAGATGACTGTGTGAAAGACAGCTAGCTTACACCCTACCTTCAGAGAACATGGAAGATTGCTATTATTTCCACTTCAATTATTGTGGCATTAAATAACATCCCTCAAACAACCCTGTATCACTTGGAATAAAGAAATTCAAGTGACTCAAAAATGCCAAAAATTTAACAAAGATGTTAAGACCAAGTTACCAAAATATCATACAAAAAGTTGAAAAGTCTGAATCGTAATAAAAATTAAGTTTATTTTGCCAACTTAAAAAATACCCAGTATCACTACATTGACTACCAGATGGTTCAAGTGATTAAGATTCAGAAGTTGTCTTTTTCTAGTGTTGTGTTTATTTTGTATACTGTATGAGCTGATTGGTAGGAACAGGCTAGGCTACTATGACAAAGATTCCTCCACTTAAAAAATAAAATCAAGTTTTTGGGCAGAAGTTGTAGAGAAATCTTTATAAACACTTACAGCATTTTTTTTTAAAGTTTCTTAGTAAGTTACTCCAGTTTTCAACATGTTTTTCAGCATTCCAAACTTCTCATCCTGGACATGGGAGACTCCTAAGTTCTTAATATTAAATAAAAGTATTCCTAACAACAAAAGCTTAAAACTTCATAGCCAGCAGACTAGTATTGATTGACTACTTTCTATTTAAACACTGTAGGTCTACCTTCTGGGAAAAGACTTTCCATCAAAGTTCTATTGTTTGCGTATCTTCCAAAGAATTCTAACAACAACCTCCCAGCTTTCTTTCTGCACACGTCTTACACGAGCAAAACTGCAGATAGCAGAAGATGAAATGAATGTGTAGAGTGACTGTGCGAGCTGACAGAAATGCAGGCAGCTGACAGGCCAACAGGACTCGTGGGAAACAGGAGCAAAGAAAGTTTTTGTCTGTGTTTCTTTTCCCTCTCATTTTCTCCAACTGCAATTTTAAGTAGAACTTGCATTAACAGAAAGTAGGAAAAAGCCCATGCAGTGTCTTCATCATCTTATAACCCTGAAACCACGGTACCCTATAATGTCGTGTCTAGCTCCTTGCACGGAACTGTTCTTGTAAAATAAAAACAAACTGTTCAAGAGGAGCTCTACGTGGGATAAGAATTATAAAAAACATTTAGGCTGAATGAGAACATGAACAGAAGAAGAGTCTGGAGTGCCAAAAATAAAAAAAAATTACATCCATCTACTTAAAAGTAGTTTGTCAGAAGGCCTGATTATGATGTGGGACAGATCCCACCCAAAGACTACATATAATCTCAAATCTGCTTTGTAGATACCTTTTGGTCTTCCTAGATTACAAAAAATCTTAAATAATCCAATTTACCTTTCTGTCTGCAGGTAATCTGAAAAACTGCACGCAACATGTATCAGCTTCTGTGTCCTCTTCCACCCAAGCACCAACTAAAGCAGCCTTTTAGTGAAACAGCGCTAATTGTTTCACTAATGACAACACAAGAACACGCAAAGGGTTAAGTACAAAACCTTCACAATGTAGACCAGGAACAAGTGGTTGAAAAAAAGATAAAGCAGAATATGGGAAAACAGGGAACAAAATACAACAGTCATAGTAAAATAAAAAGCAATGTGGTCCAAATGGAAGAGCAGTTTTCAGAATATGTAATACTGATTACAACCATAAAACAGTCAATAAATATGAGTAAGCCACATCTTTTTGCTATATAAAAATCTAACTCTACCCTTGATTTTCAGGAATTGCGGAAGAAAAAGGAGAAAGTCCCTTAATTAGTATTTCAGTCTACACAAAAAATAATCGATTCAACACAAAAGTGGTTTAAGCTGTCAAAGTACTTTAAAAACAGAGGGGAGAAAGTGGGATTGAGGAAGAAAAAGGGTGAGAGATGGACAATCCCTGTCTTACAAAACAAGGAAGAAAACATACACAGGAAGAAAACACAGAAGAAACTGCTAACTGTTGGGAAGTCATGCAGCAAATAATGTACATTGGCAATACTCATGCCTTAGAGCCAGCATATGATCAACATCAATAATGATGATAATCTTTTAAAAATATCTTTTTGTTAGTGAGCAGTGGATTACATGTGCATTACTTCCTCTGAAACATTAAGGCTTTAAAAATCAAGCAATACACAGGAAGAGGAAAACTACCATCCCTTTAACTTTCATCTGAAACTACACAGTAGCTATGAACTACTCAAAATAAGTCTAAAACTGGGTGGTAAAGGTACCCAAATATGACCACAGAAAAAACTTTATCCAAGGCTCAGTACTTAAGAAAGGGAAGCATCACGCTGTCTTAACACCGTTTGATTTTGAAGATACGTGCAACACTCGCGAGGGTCAAGTGACAACACTTTATTGTTTACAGAGTGCCATAGGCATTCGGAGTATTTGTGGGAGATGGACTGTGTTGATCAGATCCCTAGAGACGTCAATAAACCGAAAGCATACGAAGCCAACTACTAATAAATAGTTTAACATGGCGTCTTTCTGAACACTGACTTCACTTGGGTTTTTGTCAGCTTGCTTACTTTACGCAGCGAACCAGGAGTCGTCCGTAATGATTAACGCGGGAGGAGACAGCTCAAGGCTCGGGGGAGATGTCTAAGCCAGCATGTGAACAGACCCCTCGGGGGGCTCGGCGGGGTAGGAAGGACTTTACTACAGCACAAACACGTGGGGCGGGGGCGGACGGACGGAGGGCACATCCCCGCGGCACCCAGCGGCGAGGGCACGGCGGCCGAC
>NW_010559623.1:0-17051 GCF_000687285.1 Phaethon lepturus
TTGTCCTCGTCCTTGGAGACAATGTTCCCCAGCAGGATGAGAGCCTGCAGGCGTGATGCCTTCTGGAGCTGGAATAAGAAGGCTTCATCAATAGACTCCCCTTTGGAGTCTAAAATATGGGACCAAAGTCTGCTTCCTCCAAGATTCCTGATCAAAAATACACGTTATAATGACAAAACAGCAAGACCTAATTCACATGTAAAATTACTGTTAAATAAGTTACTATAGCTACTTATTAGCACTGTACTCAGTGCTTGATACCTTGGAGATTTGCATCTGGTGAATGAATCATGGTCACAGAATTGGTTCATGAACTGTCCTGTGATGGTAGGCACTCTTGAATTGCTAGCATTTTTAAGCAAATCTTGGGAGATGAAGACACACTACAGTATAGATTTTGGACATAACAGTCGTGATCTGTGCCCTACTATTTGTTTTTAGGGCTCTGGCTCTATTTAATTTAGTAACTTATGTGGTCAAGGCCAGAAGTTTGCTTCTCTTGTTCCTGCAAATAATTAAACTGCTACCTTCATGGCTCAGTCCTGTAAGTTTTGCAGAGGACAGCGTTAACCTTACAGAATCAAGAGTCTAAATGAAAGAGAGAGACCAGCCCAAATGCAGACTTCCGCTACCTGCATTATATGATGCAAATATATATCCTATATAAAACGGAAAGGAAAATTTATGTCTTCGTAAATGCTGGCTAATTTGGAAGAAAAAGTATACTTCAAAGGCAGGATTGCTCTGAAGGATCATATGGATTATCACAGAATTGTTGCTGGTAAATTCCCATAAGGACTTCTTCAAAGGAGAGAAGAGACTCATTGATCATCAGGGCTCATAGTGACATCTATATGAAACCACTGTAAAGAAACTCCAAAATATATTTTAAAAATACAAACCAGCTTATTTCAGGCTTTGTAAAAAACTTTAGACTCAGCACATCATTAGCAGAAACTGCTTAGGCTTGCAAATGTTTCCAGTAGATGAGGGGTAATGTATCAATTCAGAGGAAAAATCTAGGAACAAGAAATTAAATACTGGTAATTGTAATTACTGGAGTGAAAGAAGGTAAAATTTAGCAATCCTGATTGAATTTATTTTCAAATTTGTGGAGTATTATCTTGAATGGTTAATATTTTGAAGGTAAAATAAGTAAGACATTAAACCCATTATCACAATATTTTGAGATTTTATTTTTTGTCACTCATTGAATTTTTTGAATTTCACTATGAAACATCTCTTTAATAACAATTGTGAGAGGCAGAATACCAAATTAGATTTTTTTTTTTTTTCATCTGACTCCCTGTGTTTCTCTCTTTTAGTCTCTAAAATCCACTGTTGTAACTTCAGGGTCAGATTTCACTCAGACTTATGACCCTATTCACCATAGCTGAATAAAGACAAATCAATGTAATGCTGTTGCTTTCTGTTCTTTAGTTGTTCACTAGAACAAAGTTGTCAAGCACACCCTAGGAACTTCCGGACATTTCTCTTGAAAATCCAGCTCCAGTAGCTGATTCTACAACCCATTATATCGGCATGACATGTCTCATCATATCCAAATCCTGATCACTTCATCAGATATTATTTTCCTCATCGATATTTTTCTATTTCTGCAAATAATTTGGTCAGTTTTCTACTGATCAGTTGCTGTTTCCAGAGACTTTACATTGTAAGAACTGAAGGGACTGCTGTGACCATGTTGCATGGTAGTCTATGAACTCAGGAGGCAAGATTTCTCTGAATTATCTGATCTTTGTACTAAGATATGCCTGTAGTAAACAAGTACTTAAGCAGTAGTTAAATCAACAGTTAAGACCTCAATGGGTTATGGCACTGTTTTAGTCCTGCAGAACACATGCAAATGTCAAATGACTTTTTCCTACTCTCATATTTATATTTGGTTTTTTTGTTTTGTTTTTTAAATTATCTAGTCTGTATGCTCTCCTTAGAAGGAAAATAGATCAGTCACTCAATCCTAAAGCTGCATGGAAAAATTTGTTCAATCAAAATTTTTAGATTAAAAAAAAAATCACAACCTGAACCTGATAATATGAAGACATACCTGTGTGTAATAGAGAAATTATGATCCACTTTCTAAATGAAACTGAATTTCTTAATATTTCAGATTAAGAAAAAAATTTAATTTTTTCTCCTCTCAATTTAAACTTGTTGTGGTTTAGTCCCAGCCAGCAACTAAGCACCATGCAGCTGCTTGCTCACTCCCCCACGGTGGGACAGGGGAGAGAATAAGAAGAGTGAAAGTGAGGAAACTCATGGGTTGAGATAAAGACAGTTTAATAGGTAAAGCAAACGCTGCTCATGCAAGCAAAGCAAAACAAGAAATTCATTCACTGCTTCCCATTGGCAGGCAGGTTCATCCATCTCCAGGCAAGCAAGGCTCCATCACACGCAATGGTTTCTTGGGAAGACAGACGCCATCACTCCAAACATCCCTCCACCCCTTCCTTCTTCTTCGTCCCAGCTTTTATATACCAAGCATGACATCCCATGGCATGGAATATCCTTTTGGATAGTTTGGGTCAACTCTCCTGGCTGTGTCGCCTCCCAGCTCCCCGTGCACCCCCAGCCTTCTCGCTGGCAGGCCAGCACGAGAAGCTGGACTGTCCTTGACTGCTTAGCAACAACTCAAAACATCAGCATGTTTTGTTATCAACATTTCCTCATCCCAAATCCAAAACATAGCCTCACACTAGCTTCTGTGAAGAAAATTAACTCTATCTTGGTTGAAAGCAGATGTAACGTGCAGTCTCGCAGTTCCAGTTGTGAGCTTTCATCATCAGTCAAACTTTCTTACTTTTTGGTCTAAAGACTAATTAATTTTTGAACTGACAGAATTCCAACAGGAATCATCCCTACGCTTGGAATAGGCAATAGACATATTAAAGCAGCCATTTGACATCAGAATCTGAAGTTTAAGTTTCTAGTTTAATTCTAGTTTGAAGCAGAGACTAGGACAAAAAAAATTTCCTGATTGCTGGCTTTATTGAATGTGAGATTACACCTCATTAACCAGTATACATAAATTCCTACAAAAGTATTGTTTTCTTCACACATGTAGCACCTATATGTCAAATCTAACTGGTATAGATTATTCAATGGTATTATCTTGGATTTTTTCTTTGATTTAACAATACACAATAAATCTAGGAAAACAGAATATATCTGTCTCTCTCATATTCCATTTCATTCACAGTGGATGTGTTATGCATTTTTCTGTGACAGTCATAAAATCAATTACATAATCTGTCATCGTTTGAACAATGTAGCTAAACAGTGAAAAATGTCTCTGTATTTAACTTTTCTGTCAGTCCTTCTCAATTACCAGTTATTTTGCCCAAGACCAAAAATTTTTCATTTATTGTAATATGAGATACTTTTTCCAATGGACAACATCTTCTAAGTCTTTCACATGTTGGTCACTGTCTGATGTCCTAATACCACCTGGTTTCAAAATACTATAAAAGCTATTAGACAATGAATTAGAAGGATTTAGGATACTGTGAGAGTGGAAAGATATCTTTCTGTTTTTTACTAACACTCTCTCACTTGCTTCTCTCTTTTTGCAGAGATAATTTGATTTTTTATCAAGAATAGGAGCTTGGAACTTCCCCTGAGGGTTGTTACTCTCTTGCTGGAGACTATTGCACAGAAACATGAAAATCTTCCCAAAGGGAATCCTCTTGGTATGAGAAAGACTAGTCTAGTACAGATTAATTCCTGTCCTTACATCTATTGATTGCACACTGATTTCCCAGTGCTCTGTTTTGTTCCAACATTTTGCCAGGGAAAAGAAGAAATATTGCACCTGAGGTTAGGTAGAACAGAGGGAACTATTCAGGCTTTCCAGAACTTCTCCCTGTTGCAGTGGAAAAACTAGTAGCAATGCCATGCTTAAAGAAATGAAACGTAAGAGAAGCTAATTATAATGTAGCAGGCTTGAGCTTGTGCAGGGTCCAATGTGGCAAGGTCAAGCAAAATGAGGCAAAGCCATGAAGGTAGTAGCAGGTGTATCTCACCTACTTTAGCAGTATGTGCACTAAAGCCTTTCGCTCTTTGTAAATCACATAATGCAGAGCTGCACAACTAGAGCATTATATTGCCTAATTTCAATGTGCATCCCTTGTGTAAACTAGATGTTGACATTGCTATGATATAATTCTTGCGGTATACTGAAAAGGTTTCAGTTTATACTTACTGTATCTTCCCTGCGCTTCAGCTAATATATAAACCGTTGCATCAGCCTTTTTTCTCTTTCATGATGATTCATCACATTAAACATTAGCTTTTGATGTAGACTCCTCATCAGGGATCTCTAAAAAATCTTATCCAGCAACGTTAACTGCACCTCTCCATCATTCTGGCAGGTTGATTTACACTGAAATCCAACAAATTAGTAAGACATTATTTAAAAAAAAACAAACAAAATCCCCAAACGCAACAAACTGTGTTAATCAAATTGTACCTTTCCAAATTTGCACTCTTAAAATAGTTTTTGAGAATTAGAATTGCTGTGAGTCTAACTGACCTATAACATCTTGAACTACTTTAAGTTGTTGTTTTTTTCCAAATTATAATATTACTTTTGTTCAGAGTTCCCAGAAACTTTTCTTCTACTGATTTCATAACAAATAGTAATCCAGATCCAGCAGTTTCTTTTCCTAATTGTTAACTTTATTCAGTTGTAAAGACATATATGAAGTAGCAAAAAATGTCTGCTCTATGTTTATTTTTTCTTGTTTTCCTTCAGTTCTAGACTTGGGGAAAACATTTGACACTGTCCCACACAATGTCCTTGTCTCTACATTGGAGAGCTGTAAATTTCATGGCTGGACCACTCAGTGGATAAGGAATCGGCTGGATGGTTGCACTCAAAGAATTATGGTCAACAGCTCAATGTCCAGTTGGAAACTAGTGATGCATGGTGTCCCTCAGGGATTACCAAGCTGAGTGGTGTAGTTGACACTATAGAGGCAAGTGATGCCATCCAGAGAGATGTTGACAGGCTAAAGGGGGGGGGCCATGCAAACCTCGTGAAGTTCAACAAGGCCAAGTTCACATGGGTTGGGGGCAATCCCAAACATGGATACAGGCTGGGCGATCAGTGGGTTGAGAGCAGCCCTCAGGAGAAGGACTTGGGGGCACTGGTGGATGCAAAACTGAATATGAGCCTCCAATGTGCGCTCGCAGCCCAGAAGGCCAACCATACCCTGAGCTGCATATAAAGCAGCGTGGCCAGCAGGTCAAGGGAGGTGATGCTGCCTCTCAACTTTGCTCTCATAAGACCCCACCTGGAGTCCTGTGTCCAGCTCTGGAGCCCTCAGCACAGGAAGGACATGGACCTGTTTGAGCGGGTTCAGAGGAAGGCCACACAAATGATCAGAGGGATGGAACATCTCTTTTCTGAGGGCAGACTGAGAGAGTTGCGGTTGTTGAGTCTGGAGAAGAGAAGGCTCCAGGGAGACCTTATTAAAGCCTTCTAGTACTTCAAGGGGGCTTATAAGAAAGATGGGGACAGACTTTTTAGCAGGGCCTGTTGCAGTAAGACAAGGGGTAATGGTTTTAAAGTAAAAGAGAGCAGATTTAGACTAGACATAAGGAAGACATTTTTGACAATGAGGGTGGTGAAACATAGAACAAGTTTCCCAGAGAGGTGTGAGATGCCCCATCCCTTGAAACATTCAAGGTCAGGTTGGAAGGGGCTTTAAGCAACCTGCTCTAGTTGAAGGTGTCCCTGCCCATGACAGGGGGATTGGAACCAGATGATTATTAAGGTCCTTTCCAACTCAAACCATTCTATGATTATATTATCCTTAAAACATCTTGCAGCGTATCACTTATCTAACACCATATACATACCTGAATATATAAAATAATGTATAGAATGCCATTACCATGTATGCAATGTTTCTTGTTGGATTTGGTTTTTTTTAACTATGTTTCATTTTATTAATTAAAATGTGATACACTTTGCCATAAAGGTCTTTTTCATGACTTTCCTTCCCTTTGAAGTAAAGTCATGACTACAGCAAAAAGAAAGTGTGAATAATTATCATGGAACACCATAGACACAGACTGGTAAGCACAGAGTGTGTTCTCTCTATGAATGGTATTAAGAGTACTTAGACATTATGTGCTGCTCTTCCTCCATGCATATTGAAGGACTTTATAATGGCAAGTAATACCATTGGCTTCCTGTATGAATAATATACATGAATCACAGAAGGTTAACTTGTTTTTTCTAACATGAGCTATCAGAGCAGTGATGGTGAAGGTATTACAAGGTACTACAACTTGGATTTTCTCTGTTTCTGTGTCAATGTGATATGAAAACCTATTTCTCTCTTGCAGAAAAGACAGTGACAGCTTCATTTGTCCCTTACAGCCACATAGAACTTAGGAGATGATCAGCAGCAGGGACAAGTGGGTTATTCTGGAAATATAATTAAAAATATAAAAAAACCTCTACAATTAAAAACCTACAATTACACAACTGAATTGAGTTACAGATAGCTGAGTTCCAAGTCAGAATCTCAAACACAAAGTTTCTTGAACTGTGTCCCTCTGTGGAAGTTAGAAGTCTTTCCTCAGTGCTAAAGGTTTCACAAAGTTGAAATTATAGAAACATGGTTTGGGGGCTGTTTTTTATTTGCCTTTTTTTTTTCCAAAACAGGTGCAAAGAAGTTGCTGTATTTCTGAATTAGAAAGTTAGACAGAGAAATATGACATTTTCAATCAGTTTCATTTACTTACTAGCTCATTGCTAACTCACTAAGCACCATGCAACCACTCTCTCACTCCCCCACAGTAGGATGGGGGAGAGAATTGGAAGGGTAAAAGTGAGGAAACTCATGGTTTGAGATAAAGACAGTTTAATAGGGAAAGCAAAAGCCACACATGCAAGCAAAGCAAAACAAGGAATTCATTCACTGCTCCCCATGGGCAGGCAGGTGTTCAGCCATCTCCAGAGAAGCAGGGCTCCGTCACGCATAATGGTTTCTTGGGAAGACAGACGCCATAACTATGAATGCCCCTCCACCCCTTCATTCTTCTTCATCCCAGCTTTTATATACTGAGCATGATATCATATGGTATGGAATACCTCTTTGGCCAGCCTGGGTCAGCTGTCCTGGCTGTGTCCCCTCCCAGCTTCCTGTGCACCCCCAGCCTGCTTGCTAGCAGGACAGTACAAGAAGCAGGACTGTCCTTGACTGCTTAGCAACAGCTCAAAATATCTGCACGTTATCAACATTTTCTCATCCCAAATCCAAAACATAGCCTCACACTAGCTTCTATGAAGACAATTAACTTTATCCTGGGTGAAACCAGGACACACGTCTAAAAATATGATACATTTTTCAAAAGAATTTATTGAATTGTACAATAACAGCTTTTACTGCTCGTACAATGTCTTATGCAGTTGTACATACTGTGGATGCCAATGCTAGTACATATTCTGCTCAGTATTTCAAAATAAATTTGCATGAGCAGGAAATCTATAAGCAGTTTTGTTACTTGAAGTCCAATTAAGTGAGATTTGCAGGCTGAAGTTCCAGAAACAGGAGGCAGGAAAACCTTGCTTAATTTCCTGTTCTGAGGATGTTACTAAGCTTATCAAAAGTAGACACCTACTACATAAACAATGTGGGCATCCACATACATCTATTCATTCAGAAATCTCTGTGTGTGTGCTAGAGATCATTCGGTTATGTGATAAAAAGCTTGCCCCTGCCTCTGCATATGCAAAGGAGCATGGAAGAAGTTACAGGCCGAGGAACCAGAATATTCTAATCAAAAAAGTGAGCACTCCATCCCAGCCACTCATGGCTGTCACACGGAAGCCATCATCCCTGTCATCTGCTGTGTGAAATCCTTAAGTCAGGAGGAGCACCTCTCTGGATCACCTTTCAGGCTGAGGATGGTTACTGCCCAGAGGAATATGGAACTCATGAAATATAAGGAAGGAGCATCTTTGGATTGCACAAGACTTACTATGGTATCTTTAGGGAAGGAACCAAAGGCAGGTGAAGGGAAGGATCAAGGTGGTTTGGGGGAAGAACAAGCATGGGAACAGAAGGACAAGGAAATAAAAGGGGTCAGCTACATGTAAACAGGTTGATAGTTAATATGCTTCTCTGGCCTGTACCTGGTTTCCAGAGATAGCTCTGTCTTATTAAATTCCATTTCTAACTATTTTCCTGGGTGAGTGCATTGTCTATTCTGTGTGTGTGTGTAAGTCAAAGTTCCAGTAACTAGAATCAGTCTATGGGGTACAGGTGACTCCAGGGCTTCACGTTAGAGCATGTAAGATTATCTAAGTCAGTGTGTGATCACTAGTAAGTATCAAGCCGGACTACCCAGCAAGCAAAACAAGTGGCTTGGAAATGATGAACTGAGGTGTCCATGGGTTGGGGCCAGATATGTATAAGGGATAAAACAAGGCTTGCTAGAGATAAGCCTTGGAGCATCACACCAGTGTTTGAGGAATGGTGTGCTAGTAAGGTGCTTTGGTCTGCCATCTCAGTGGACATAGGGGATGGAGGTCCATGCAACAGCAAAGATGCAAGGGTTATTTATGCGTTAGAATCATATAGGGTTATATATGAGCCCACAAACATGGGGCTCTGGAAATGAGGCAAATGAAGGTGTAGATGAAGGTCCATCCAGGGGGTTGCCTAGGGTGAGTCAGTCAACCGCACACATTACAACTGCCTCTGTTAAGAAAAAAGGAAGGTATTTGTCATAGGCAATTCCCCTCTGAGGGGCACAGAGGGCCAAATATGCTGACCAGACCCAACCCACAGGGAAGTCTGCTGCCTCCCTGGGGCCCAGGTGAGAGACGTTACTAGGAAACTCCCTGGTCTGGTACGGCCCACTGATTATTACCTGCTATTGGTTACGCAGGTTGGCAGCATCGAGGTTGCAGAGAGATGTCCAAAAGTGATCAAAAAGTCAGGAAACAGGAACACGCACCTGCCTAACATGGCTCTGGGACTGGTGCCATCGGTGGAATTTTGGGCTTTTTGACCATGGGGCGGTTTACACAGCACTAGGCCTGCTGGCAGCAGGTCGAGTTCAACTATCTCCAAGGGCCGAAAGGATTCTCACTCATGAGTTGGCGGGGCTCATCAAGAGGGCTTTAAACTAGATTTGAAGGGGGAAGGGGATAAAACCAGGCTCACTAGAGATGAGCCTAGGGGTGGCATGTCAATGTTGGGGGTGAAATCAATAGCCCAGCTCAAGTGCATCTACACCAATGCACGCAGCATGGGCAGCAAACAGGAGGAGCTGGAAGCCATTGTGCAGCGGGACAGCTATGATGTAGTCGCCATCACAGAAACATGGTGGGATGCTTCTCGTGACTGGAGTGCTGCAGTGGATAGCTACAAGCTCTTCAGAAGGGATAAGCAAGGAAGGAGAGGCAGTGGGGTGGCTCTGTATATTAGGGAGTGTTTTGATTGTATAGAGCTCAATGATTGTGATGACAAGGTTGAGTGCTTATGGGTAAGGATGAGGGGGAAGGCCAACAAGGCAGATATCCTGCTGAGTGTCTGTTATAGACCACCCAACCAGGATGAAGAGGCAGATAAAGCATTCTACAAGAGTCTAGCAGAAATCTCACAGTCACTAGCCCTTGTTCTCATGGGGGACTTCAATTTACCAGATGTCTACTAGAAGTATAACACAGCAGAGAGGAAACAGTCTAGGAGGTTCCTGGAGTGTGGGGAAGACAACTACCTGACACAGCTGGTGAGTGAGCCCACCAGGGGAGGTGCCTTGCTTGACCTGCTGTTTACAAACAGAGAAGGACTGGTGGGAGATGTGGTGGTCAGAGGCTATCTTGGGCTTAACAACCATGACATGATAGAATTCTTGATTTTTAGTGAAGTAAGGAGCAGGGTCAGCAAAACCGTTACCATGGACTTCTGGAGGGCAGACTTGGGCCAGCTGAGAGAGTCCCTTGGGAGACAGTCCTGAAGGGCAAAAGGTTCCAGGAAGGCTGGACTTTCTTCAAAAAGGAAGTCTTAAAGGCATAGGAGCAGGTTGTCCCCATAGCCTGAAAGATGAGCTGGCTGGCAAGATGACCAGCCTGGCTGAACAAGAAGATTTTGCTGGGACTCAGGGAAAAAAGGAGAGTTTATCACCTTTGAAAGAAGGGGCAAGCAACTCAAGAAGAGCACAAGGATCTCGTTAAGTTATGCAGAGAGAAAATTAGAAAGGGAAAAGGTGATCTAGAACACAATCTGGACACAGCAAAAAGAATAAAATTAAAACACATCAGATAAACATCTCCATAACAATGTTCATTATTCTCTATACAACATGAATGCTAAGATAACTTATTCAGGTGTAGATTGCCACAATTAGATGCCAGAAATTAGCTGAGGTATCCATCTCCAAAGCTATGATTGTACCTCTCAACTGAAGTGTAGATTTCTCTCTCCCCCACACTCCATAGGAGAGACATTTCCAAAGTCTAAGGCATCTTATCCTTATATAGATGCCTAAAACACTTTGGGTGAGCTATCTTCTGGAGTTTCCTATTCCTCCCCTTTGACAATGAAGATAGCCTAGAGAAGTAGCTTTACTAGAGGTACTCATTTTAAAAAAATATAAAAGATGAACCACAGTTCCTGAGAACCATGCTTAAATCCTACCATTGAGTATTCTGGTGACAACCTCTGTTGCTGCATGTAAGGTATTAAATGGTATCATTAATTATATTTTTTATCATTATTTAATATATTCTATGAAGTAGAAAACATACCCTACTACAGATAGAGAACTCTAGATACTGTTGTGTATTTTAGATTTTGGGGAATCCTGTGTCCCTTTTATGAATACATTAAGACCAGTCACTGTCATGTTTTGTTCTCTTGCTAGCATTTCCTGTATTTGTTAATGATATCATTACCTTGGACGACCATATATTATTTTTTATCTTGTTACTTCTTCCTTTACTACCTACCACTGAAGTTCTAGCTCTGGAGAGCTAAGGACAGTAACCTTAGTAACTGGAAAAAAAAAAACTTCAGGAAAATATATGCCAGACATGGACAGATTTTCTATAGGGAGAGAAAACATTGTTCTTTAACCTGGGGGTGACCTTATTTCTAATTTTTATGTTCCTAAGACAAATCTTCTCAACAAAATGATTACACAATTTTTTAACATGGGAAAAACAATGTAGTTTACATAAACCTCTTTCCTGGAAATAACTGAGCTTGAGAAATAAAGATCTGCAATAGAAAATTTCAGCCAAAGCCCTGAAAGTCTGACACACTTGTAAGCACCTGAAAATAGTGTTTTATGATGGAGAGTGCTATGCAGTCTCTACTACAGATTTTGCTCTCAGTCTCAGTCATCATTCTTTCCTCAGTGAAAAGGAAGGATGCGGAGAAACATTTGCAAAAACTTGGAGGGAGTTCTGTTCATTTGGAAAGAAATGAACTAAGAGTAAAGAGAGGAAATCCAGATAGTATTGTTGCACTTTGAAAAGAACACGGTAAAAAAGATGTCAAATTATTGGTCAGATTGTTAGTTCTCAAGTTTGCTATGTCCTTTAATTCTCTGGTATACTATCTAGTCCTTATATCTTCTGTAACTTAGTTTTAACTAGTTGAGATGTTGCCTTACTTATATATTTGGGTTATTAATTAATATGGTTTTTCCAGATTTTTTTTTAAATGAAAAGAATTAGAAAGAAGGAATTCTAACGATCATTCATTGCCATCTGATGATCTGAAATTCTGAAGAGGCACAGCAAGAGCATGGAAATTTTCCATAAAATATTCTATATATTTTATGTATCCTACAATGTGCTAAATGAGAATGAGGTAATGAGAAATGATTTTTATTTTTGTTGCTGTTCTTTGTTTCTAAATACAATGTTTAGTATTTTATTTTTAAGATGAAATGGAGATATCCAGATGTGCACATTTTTTATGGAGCAGCTGTGTTTGCTCCACATCCCTTGTCTTTCATCAGTTCCTCTGTTCCTTATTGCTTGTTAGATTCCTTTGTTAGAGCAGATCTAAAATTAGACTGTAAAATAATGCAAAAAGAGGTCATGACATGTCTACTTCCTTAAGTGGCAGTACAAAGCACAGACTAAAGAGGATAAAGCCAGAAGTCCATCTATCCCATTATCCTATTTCTGAACAATGGCTGAATAGGAAGATGGAAATGGAAAATAGTAAATATAAGTATAGAGAGAGTATCAAATAACCCTTCCAGCAGTCAGTACCTTCAGTATTGTCAAAGCTTGGATTAGTTTTACATCATGCCTGCGTAAGTTATGCTGTAACTGTTGTCTAAATCTGATTGCAATTATGACAGTTTGTTTATGTCAGTAGAAGTTTCACTGAGTAGTAGCAGAGAAACAGGGCTTAATGTCTTTCGGACATCTCCATTATAGAGGATGACATGAACCCACATGATTATTTTAAGTCAAACAATTTTTGGATTTATAGTAGATCTACAGCAAGTCTATGTCCTGGAGCTTGAAAACTCTGAATATCCTGGATCTGAGGATATTCAAGGACTTCCAGACTTTCTGATGTAAACTAGGAGCTGAGTTCCTGTTGATGACTGGCTCATTTTCTGAGTTCTTGAAATTCCAAAGAACCTCAACTCCGCCATGTTTCTCCAAACAGTCAGATAAAATTATGTGCTGCACCTATACCAGTAAACTATATGATGCTAGAGGACATTTCCAGGACTGGAACTTGGTCACCATACTGTTAAATTCTTAGAACAGTCCCTGTCATATATTTTGTACAGGCCAACTAGTACTTTCTTGAAGAATCTCTGAGCATGGGTCAGTGACCATTCAAAACAGGCGGTTTGGTTGCAGCCAGCCTGCTTTGGAGATTAAGAGAACTGAATTGTATGGACAACAGTCATTCCATAAGGGTTGACTTCAGTTTCTGAGAGTAGCACCACATGCCATCTTTTTTTTTTTTTTTTTATTCCTTAATGTAGACAGAGACACAAAAAAACTCAATGACTGAGGATTCAGAGGTTACAGGACAGAGCTATGATGGACTGATCCAGGACTGGGAGATCAAAACCCTTATCACAGGTCACTATACTTTACTGCTGATGTGCTGCTTATTCAAGAGAGAAGAAAATCCTCTGACAACCCTTTACTCACCGAAAGGGTTGTCAAGCTCTGGAACAGGCTGCCCAGGGAAGTGGTTGAGTCACATCCCTGAAGGTACTTAAAAAATGTGTAGATGTGGTACTTAGGGACATGATTTAGTGATGGACTTGCCAGTGCTACATTAACAGTTGGACTTGATGATCTTAAAGGTCCTTTTCCAACCTAAATGTTTCTCTGATTATATGGAAACCTGGAAAGGCATTTTACAGTTGTATTCTAGCTCAGTTCTTGGGTGGATTTGATTCTGATGACTGGTACTACGCAGAAACTGATCTCTGAGTTCATGGGGGTGCTACATGCTTTCCCCACTGTTTTGAGAAGCACCTCTGGAAAGGTCTTATTTGTTCCAGATTTCTTTGTGTACAAAAGGCAGCTGTTGTTAAGAATTATTATAACTGCATGGTTGACTTTTCACTGTTCAGTTCTGCCTACACTTTGTTTGAAGAGCATCTTCTACTATAAAAGAAGTTTTTTTTTTTTCCCTTTATTTTTTCTACTGCAGACGAGGGAGCTGAAAAGAGAGGATGAACACAGTGGTGTAATATATCTGTCCAGGTCAACCACAAACAACAGCTGTAAGTAAGAACTAAGTTGCAGAGTTTGTGTGTTGGTGCTAATGGAAAAACAGGGTACTATTTTATGCAATGTATTTATGCAGTCAGCTGTAATGCTTAATAGTTTTTCTTTTTATAATCCAGTATTGTTTCTCCCACACACTACATTTACTTGATAAAGTGAGGATGATTTTCTTAATTTGAGTTTAATGGTGTAGTGCAAAAAGAGGAACTTGTTCATTACAAATGTGTTATCTAAACTGTGTTTGTGAGCATTCAGCTATGAGACTTTGGGTTCCACAATCACAGTTCAATGTAAATATATGACGTTGCTAAAAACTGATCTTTTAGGAAAGTGGGGGTCAAGGTTAATTTTCAGCCAAATTATTTACCTGATATAACTCCCAGCAGAGCCTCGAGAGTACCAGTGCCAGCACAAGGGAGACAGTGGAAATGGGCATATGAGAAGCAAAATAAAACTATTTTTATCAGGATCTCTTACTTATGAAACATTAAAGGTGATGAATAAAAAAATTAAGGTGGAAAAGTATGTCTCAGATTTCCCCATTTTGGTTACTAATTTATATTTTTTTTTACCTTCTTTTCCCAGAATCATAATCCTAATCTTTTAGAGTTGTAGTACTGTGTATCATGTTTCAGATTTGGTTGTAAATTACTTCACTCTTCTTTTTAAACATCTTATCCTTCCAGTTTCCTCATAGCTATTCTGTCTGGCAAGTATAAGAAAGTTGTGGCTAGCATTCTCATTTTCCTTCCTATCCACTCGTTTCATAGGAGGCAACAGACAAATAGCAGCTTCAAGTTACAGTCTGGTCCAAATAGATTGTCACAGCAAGGGAAAAATCTTACAATCATGTATAGTTAAAAGGAGGTTATAATGAACCCTCAGGGTATATTAAAACATTATTCTAATGACCCAAATTCCAGTGTATTAAATGGTACACATATTGCACAAAACGCTGTTTATTTTCTATGGAGAGATATATATGTATATATGCAGTGGAGAAAATACATTAGCTGACAATATTATGGCATTATTATAAATGACATTGAAGTGTTTCCTGACTATTAAGTACATAACTCTACAACCTTCATATTTTATTAAGGTGTTTTATTGCATTCAATACATCATCTTATGTACAGATACGGCATTGTATTACAATTCAGTGAACCAAACAATTTGTTATTTATAGATTCAATAAACTTACCTTTGACCTGCTTTCCTTCAGGCACTCTGATTAGACCTGGTTTTGGAAGGCATCCAGCTTGGTGATTGGTGCTGGTATTTTAGCTGTGGGGTAGATTACTCCGTTTAGTGGATAGTGGAGCTTACAAAATCAGTGATCGTAAAGTTTAGCAACAATAACTCCTAACCATAGCTTCTTCATAATCCCAATGGTAAGGTGGTTATAGGACAAACTATTTCATTTTATTGTCTAAAAAATTGTATTTAATGTTTTACACTGAGAAGGCAGATGGTGGTATTTAATTTCTATTCAGCAAACTTAGAAGGTCATTATGTAACAGTTAAAAGCACACCCAAAACATTCTACATTTGTTGTTTTTATAATCTGGTAGATCATTTATATACAATCACGCAGTGCCTTGTTTTAACAAGACCACCATTTTTCTTTCAGTGAAAATTGCAAAAAAACCAAAGTTTTATTTGACCCTGAGCAAATCTTTTATAAGGAGATTATTTTAAGAATATATTAAAACCCCTGGAAACTAATGTATTCCTTGAATGTAGTCCAGGTTTGATCAAAACAGTAATAATTATGAGATTACAAAGAAATCAAAATGAAGTGAAATAGAAACTTCTTGCTTGTGTCGTCTCCTCCATTTTGATTCGTCAACTCAGTCTTGTTGGACTACTGTAATTTTAAATGGACTTAGAGTAATGCATGTATTTAATAAGTCTAGATAAAGTACAAAGTACAATCTTTGTATGTGTGACCAAGTTTTTATAGACACATTGCTTTCTTCTGCTTCATTATGGTGTTTATCTTTTCCTGAATGCACACTATATTCAGTATATAGTAGATTGGATATAACAGCTTTTCTATGCTGTTATCAAAGACTCGCTTTCTGATTAGCGACAAAGTTTTACAGCTGCTGCAATATAGGCACCCTGGAGGGCATTAAATAGTATTTTCCTTTTTACCCACAGCCATAGAGCAGAAGATATGCTCTTTTTGCATGTTTTTTCACAATTCTCCAGACATTTCTTTTCTTTGCTTTTTCTTTTTTTTTTTTTTTTGGTCACTGTAGCAAGAATTTCCTTAAGGACATTTTTAGATATCTTTTAATTCTTATGTCCCAGGAAACAATTAACAATATTTGAAAAACTAAATTCAGATCTGTAAGCCACATCACCATTTTAGAAATAGCTGACAGTAAATCTGAAAATAATCTGGTGAAAGATGTCAGTACTAATGTATAGAGAGATTAATTTTCTTCTGTTATCTACAAACACTGCATCTCATTTCTAATGGTGCAAGAAATAAATGTGCTGGCCAGACAATATCCTAAAGTATGAAACGCTTACTTTGTGACAGTGTTAAACCTGGAAATTCTTTTGTAATGTTGGACACTAAATGTTTGATAAGCATTACAATATAATTTTTTTCCAGTCTGCCACAAGATTGAACAAAGGCCTTTAAATAAGTAATCCAGTTCCAAAATGCCTTGAATAATATGAAACCTGTGTTTGGAAGGTGCTGAAGGTGTTCATTAACAAATAAGTTTAGCAAATGTTACTATTACCAAGAGACCAACAAGTCAATTTCCAACATGTTGCCTATGCAAAAACCACTGATTATTAAGCAGTAAGAGGTTATGTTCTGTTTCTCAAAGTTTTCTGAAATATTTTTGAATGTTAGGTATAAAAAATAATTGCAAGGATTTACAACTTTTTTCAACAGTCTGTAGTAAAAAGCTGGGTGCAAGGGAGAGACAGAAACCTTAAGTGTGGGGTAACAAAAGCCATAAAATTGTGTCTGTATGTTTGATTCAGAGATGTTCTTTCTCTTCTGGTGTTTGCAAGCATTCGCTTGGCAGTTATGAGATATCCCTGCATAGTAGACTCAGCTAAATTAACTGTTAGATTGTGTCCTTCAGCCATAAGTCACATAAACAGGTAAGAGGGTGTTGTGGTTTAACCCCAGCCAGCAACTAAGCACCACGCAGCTGCTTGCTCACTTCCCCTCCAGTGGGATGGGGGAGAGAATTAGACGGTAAAAGTGAGAAAACTTGGGGGTTGAGAGAAATACAGTTTAGTAGGGAAA
>NW_010559623.1:17082-27234 GCF_000687285.1 Phaethon lepturus
AAAGCAAAAGCCACACACACAAGCAAAGCAAAACAAGGAATTCATTCACTACTCCCCATGGGCAGGCAGGTGTTCATCTACCTCCAGGAAAACAGGGCTCCATCACATGTAATGGTTACTTGGGAAGATAAACACCATAACTCCAAATGTCCCCCCCTTCCTTCTTCTTCCCCCAGATTCATATGCTGAGCATGACATCATATGGTATGGATTATCCCTTTGGTCCGTTGGGGTCAGCTGTCCCAGCTGTGTCCCCTCCCAGCTTCTTGTGCACCCCCAGCCTGCTCGCTGGCGGGGTGGTGTGAGAAACAGAAAAGACCTTGACTCTGTGTAAGCACTACTCAGCAATAACAAAAACATCCCTGTGTTATCAATACTTTTTTCAGCACAAATCCAAAACATAGGCCTGTACTAGATACTATGAAGAAAATTAACTGTATCCCAGCCAAAACCAGCACAGGGGGAAAAGACCTTTCTTGATTCTCAGCTGTGACTCAAGTCCCCCAGAATTCTTCCATGCATTGGAATTGTGAGGGGAAAGGACATAACAAGGTGTAAATTATTTTTCAGTGGTGTCAGGACAATTGGATAATGAAACAAGCATAATAAAATGCTTTCCCAAAACAAAAGAAATTGCTTCCTTCATTCCTAGACAGACATTAAGCAATGTTAAAAGTGGGGCCACCTCATCCAGCCTCTTCAGCCCAGGACCCCTCCTGTCCGGCTGCTGGAGCCCAGCCTGGTGCCCAGGGACCTGTGCCTCTGCCCAGGCTGAGAGACATGGCTGACACTTTCCCATTCGCAGGTTCAACCACACACAGGACTCACACCAGACATAAGCCCAAACAGCCACATCCCCTCTTCCTCTTGGGCTGGAAGAGGCAGAAGGTGACTAGTGCAGCACACACACCTCTCCAGGTTCACAAGCTCATGCACATTCACAGGGGACCCAAGCACCAGCATGGCCCCTCTGCCCACCTGACGCCCCTGCCAGGGTCCCGGCCTCTCTTACTCTGCTCTATGCATCCCCAACTCACCAGATGGTCCAGCTAGGTGCTCACTGCAAACACACAGCACTCACACACTCAACCCACAAGCATTCCACACTTGCGGGTCCTCCCCAGATACCAGCACGGACCCACTGCCTGGCTGATACACATTCCCAAATCCAGATGCCCTATTCACTGGCTGCTCCAGGTTGGAGTTTGCCAGTTAATACACATAGACACCTCCCATGAACACCCGGCTTGTGGAAGGTACAGACACTCAGGTACATATCAGCGAGCACCAGGCATATGGGCTGTGACCCACAGTCCTGCTCCAGCTGCTGGCACTGTATTTTTTCTACTCACCTTACTAACCCAGGTCCCCTCGGTAGCTGGTTTTGGGAATACACACTGTTCCCACCCCAGTGATTGGGGGTTAAAGATCCCCACTTGCTCCAGTAGCTGATACTGAGAACCCACTGGCTCCAGCAGCTCACACCACAGGCCAAAGGTGCCCACACCCCATTCTCCAGCGGCTGGCAGCAGCTTTCACTCACACGTACAGAGGTTTCTTCAACAGCTGGCACTGAGTCCTTGCAGCACACACACACATGCACACACACGATAGAAAGTGAGATTACACAGAGACAATGTTAAGAAAAGGTTTAATAAGAAGATATAAGAAGACAGAACACACTGTGGTGATCAGGCACAGGGCACAGCCAGAGAAGCATACTGACCAGCACTGTTTTATACCCTTTTCTGTTTACTCCTCCTTTATTCCTCTCTGCTACCCTTTCCCTTGCACACTGTGTTATCAGTTGTCACACTCCCATCAACCCCTTCCAACATCCTGGACCTTCAGGTTTTCACCCTTATCAGTTGTAAAGTCCTGGATTGCCTACTGTTTCTTGATAGCATATCAATTAGTGTGACTGACCAGGTTTGCTTCTGGTTACTGTCTTTTTTAATACTAATTGGTCAGGTTAGAGAAGGAAAGGTTCACAGACTCACAGAATCACAGAATCACTAGGTTGGAAAGGACCTTCAAGATCATCAAGTCCAACCATTAATCCAGCACCACCATGTCCACTAAACCATGTCCTGAAACGCCACATCCACACGTTTCTTGAACACTTCCAGAGATGGCGACTCCACCACCTCCCTGGGCAGCCTGTTCCAATGCCTGACCACCCTCTCAGTGAAGAAAATTTTCCTAATATCCAGTCTAAACCTCCCCTGGCACAACTTGAAGCCATTTCCTCTTGTCCTATCACTAGCTACTTGGGAGAAGAGACCAACACCCTTGTCTCCACAACCCCCTTTCAGGTTGTCTCCTTCCCTTTTCTTATCCTCCCATCTGAAAACATAAACATTTTCACATTCCACATATCCTTACCAATTAGTGCGGCTGACCAGGTTTGTTCTTATCATGGCCTCCCTTATAATTTCTTGGTCAGGTTTGACTCTGTATGTTCTGGTTTATGGCTACTTTGACAAGATATCCGTGAAGAAGCAGACACTCTCCTTCTACATACCCTTATAGAGAACAGTGGGAAAACTTGTGGAATTTCCTTTCCCTCCTTTTGTCTTCCATTGTTACCCTGACACAATCCAGCTTTCTACCTAACTTTCTACTAATCAGAAGACAGTGGCTTGGCATTGTATCAAATCAACATTTCTTTAATAAGTTGTTAAAAAGAAAAGAGACTAAAGGAGCTTTGATCCAGTGATGAAAACAGAAGTTAGCAAGAAGTTGGGGTTTTTTTTAATTTGTTTGGTTTTTTTAAAATTCCTAGATCTTCCTTTTGGCACCGAACAATACAATAAAAATTATTCTCATCCATATGACAGAAAAATATGTAATACTAAGACAACTAATTGGTTTAGCAGGGATGTCATTCTTTCCTTTAAATCCACAAACATTTGAAAGTTTGTGGCCAGGTGGACTGCATTTGCTAAATGTGATTCCATAGAGTATATTCTCTTTTCAGCATGCATGGATTTTCACGTCTAGCACCCATTAAAGCTCATTTATGAAAGTGAGTAAATAACAAGACTATTTTTCATCAGTGACTATTTCTGTGGTATTTACGGGTGTAGAGGAGACATAAAGCATTTAAATGTTTTTTTCTGAAGCTCTAATAACTAGGTGTTAACCACTTTGAAACACCATATAAATGTTTAAAAAGCAGAGATCAGTTGTTTGTGCTGTCAAACCAAAGTTCTTAGCACTGTAACTACTCTCTGTGTAACAATGCTGTACACTTCTTTTTCTCTGCTTTCAGACACAGGGGTTATTTTTCTCCCCAATTTTTTGTTGCCTAGTTGCTTTAATGCTGCACTCTATTTCTAATGTGTTTATTTCAGTATGTACAGTATAATTTCCATATGGTTCTGCTTTTGATGGCAATATGAGTCACTGATAATGATAGGTGAAGGAATAGTCCTTTGAATGTGCCCTCTTTTTTCTAAAACTGTGGAGGAGTTAAATCTAGATACTATTTTCTTAAAGCCATTTTTCAAAACAAGGGCTATAAAAATATGAAGAGCTTGGTCTTATAACCATTTTACATCTCTATGTAGCTCGTAGAATGTATGTGAAAAGACAGAATATTATAGGGATATTTTGATAGACATCTTTGGGCATCAGCCAACAGAAGATAAACAAGCATATCATTTTATTCAATTATGAAGTCAACTATTTTATTATATATAGGGAAAGGTGATGTTGTCTGTTAGACTGTATTTGGTTTGTGCGACAAGGTTTTGTTGGAGGGGGCTGCAGGGGTGGCTTCTATGAGAACCTGCTAGAAGCTTCCTTTATGTCCAACAGAGCCAATGCCAGCTGGCTCCAAGACAGACCCACTGCTGGCCCATGCTGAGTCCAACAGCAATGGTGGTAGTGCCTCTGAGATAACATATCTAAGAAGGGGGAAAAAAAAGGGCACATGGCAATTACAGCTGGAGAGAGGAGTGAAAATATTTGGGAGAAACAACTCTGCAGACACCAAGGTCAGAAGAAGAAGGGGCAGGACGTGCTCTAGGTGCCGGAGCAGAGTCCCCTGAAGACCATGGTGAAGACCATGGTAAGGCAGGCTGTCCCCCTGCAGCCCACAGAGGTCCACGGTGGAACAGATCTCCACCTGCAGCCCATGGAGAACCCCACACCAGAGCAGGCAGATGCCTGAAGGAAACTGTGACCCCATGGGAAGCCAGTGCTGGAGCAAGCTCCTGGCAGGACCTCTAGACCCATGGAAAGAGGAACCCACATTGGAGCAGGTTTGCTAGCATGATCTGTGACCCTGTGGGGGACCTACACTGGAGCAGCCTGTTCCTGAAGGACGGCACCCCATGGAAGGGACCCAGGCTGGGTCAATTCGTGAAGAACTGCAACCTGTGGGAAGGACTGATGTTGGAGAAGTTTGTGGAGGACTGTCTCCTGTCAAGGGACCCTATGCTGGAGCAGGGGGAGAGTGTAAGGAGCCCTCCCTCTGAGGAGGCAAGAGTGGCAGAAACAACATGTGATGAACTGACCACAACCACCATTTCCTGACCCTCTGCACATCTTGTGGGGAGGAGGTAAAGAAAATCTGGAGTGAAGCTGAACGTGGGAAGAAGGGGGGGGCGGGAAGGTGGTTGGTTTAAGATTCAGTTTTAGTTCTCATTATCCTACTTTGATTTGATTGGCAATAAGTTAAATTATTTTTTCTCCAAGTTGAGTCTGTTTTACTTGTGATGGTAATTGCTGAATGATCTCTCCCCGTCCTTATCTTGACCTACAATATTTTTCTTAATTTCTCCCACCTACAGTCCTGAAGAGGAGTGGAGTGATACAAGGGCTTGGTGCCACCTGGCATCCAGCCAAGGTCAACCCACCACATAGACCGGGTCATCCAATAGCAGAAAACAAGAAATTCTCATGCACAAGAGCCCTGCTTCAGGTATATATCCATATCTGTGTCATACATTTACAAAACTTGTAGGAGGGCTTGCTACTGAAAAGTAGTTCTGCTTTTTCCAGGTGTATTTTCTAGTATAATAAACATATTATCTCTCCTTACAAAGTCTGACTTAGCTATTCTCAGACAATCATAGGTGCAGCAACATGACTCATATGTGATTATATTGCTGTGGCCAACTTTGTATTTGCACAGAAGTCTGTTTAGGAGATTCTATTGGGAGCTGTCAGGTTTTTTCAAACCTTTCTCAAAATAGCACTGCCATAGTGAGTCTTTAAATTGTATCTACAGTCATCATTTGTGTACCACCACTTTGCGTGGCACTCAGAGTGCCACCTAGCCCTTCCTATTCCCCTTCACAAAATTGCTGCTTGTGCTATTACTGTGGGAAGATCTCATCTAGAGCAGTGGCTAGGGAATTTGAGTAAGATGCAGACCTTGTGACTACAGCTGGCAAGGTTGCCCATAACATAGCAAGTAGGAGAACTCCAGGCAAACACTATAAGATTCAACATTCTGGAGTCCAAGTTTGTGGCATCCAGTTATTGACGTGCATGTAAAGAGGCTGTACAGTAGGTGCACAATGTTTTGTGTAGTCATACTTTAAAAACTTAGATAATTTATGCTGTCTTGCTCTGATCCGCTATCTTTTTTTTTTTTAATTCTTTCATGTTGTCTCCTTATTTTTTCATTTTTCACTATTTTTTTTCTTTTTATACTATACATGCAGCAGACCTGAAAGCCTGAAGTCCTATTCCTGGTTCTGTAGAAAGTGATCCCTTGCCCTGATCATTTTCGATGTATTTCATTTCTCTTTTAAATATATTATTTTTATCTTCTCTATTTCTGCATAAATTAATACCTTTATCAATGATCTGGACAAGGGGATCAATTGCACCCTAAGTAAGTTTGCAGACAATACCAGGCCAGATGGGAGTGTTGATCTGCTTGAGGGTAGGAAGGCTCTAGAGAGGGATCTGGACAGGCTGGATTGATGGGCTGAGGTCAACTGCATGGGGTTCAAAAAGGCTAAGTGCCTGGTCCTGCACTTCGGTCACAACAACCCCATACAATGCTACAGGTTTGGGGAAGAGTGGCTGGAAAGCTGCCTGGCAGAAAAGGACCTGGGGCTGTTGGTTGACAGCCGGCTGAACATGAGCCAGCAGTGTGCCCAGGTGGCCAAGAAGCCAAACAGCATCCTGCGCGATATCAGAAATAGTGTGGCCATCAGGAGTAGGGAAGTGATTGTGCCCCTGTACTCCATACTGATGAGCCTGCACCTTGAATACTGTGTTCAGTTTTGGGCCCCTCACTACAAGAAAGACATTGAGGTGTTGGAGCATATGGAAATGAAGGAAATGTAGGTGGTGAAGTGCCTAGAGCACAAGTCTTATGAGGAGCAGATGAAGGAACTGGGATTGTTTAGCCTGGAGAAAGGAGGCTGAAGGGAGACCTTATTGCTCTCTGCAACTACTTGAAAGGAGGTTGTAGAGAGGTGGGTGTTGGTCTCTTCTCCCAAGTAATAAGCAATAAGACAAGAGGAAATGGCCTCAAATTGTACCAGGGGAGGTTTAGACTGGATATTAGGAAAAATTTCTTCACCAAAATTGTTGTCAAGCACTGGAGCAGGCTGCCCAGGGAAGTGGTTGAGTCAGCATCCCTGAAGGTATTTAAAAGACATATAGATGTGGTGCTTAAGGACATGGTTTAGTAGTGGACTTGGCAGTGCTAGGCTAACACTTGGACATGATGATCTTAAAGGTGCTTTCCAACCTAAATGATTCTGTGATTCTGTGAAATACACTTTCTGTTTCTGTGCTAAAGAATTTTCTCTACTAACTTATCTATTGCATTTTTTTAACTCTGTAGAAGATTAATATTCTACTCTTTTTGTCTTTTCTGCATCCTCTTTCTGCAATTCTAATGAAACATCCCTTGAAGCACTGATCATCTCTCATGTTAATAAAAAAAAAACAAAACAAAAACCCTTCCACTTTAGACCTAACCCATATCTTATTGAAGCTCGTAGGAGCTACTTCACTGGCTATTTGCTACAAGTTTGTTATATAAAATTTCATGGGGATCTGTGACATATAAAGAGTTGAATAGAACTGATTTTAGCAGTGGAAGAGGCTTTTCTGGAATTGCAAAACTTAAGCTTAACAATTCACTTTGTATTTCTGCAGCAACAAATTAAAGGATGATTTCTCTATGAACTGTACTACAAAAAAGTAATAGATACCTTCTTTTCATTACCTGCTTTATGTCTTAATAAGATCTAATTTTTGCAAGTATATGGAAATACATTTAAATGTTAAATAAAATTTTATTTACTGTGTTGTTATTCACTTTTCATTTAATATTAGTCTCCTAATTTTACTATAAGCAAAGAATTGTTATGGCAATTCCAATACGAGGATGTAATTTACATTCAGTTTACCATAGATATTTAACACAACATTAAATATCACCACAAATTGTAAGCATTGTGCAGCATTGAAAGGGACCAGAATGACTGCATTTTCACTAACAAGTTGCAAACTGTTTTTAAAGTCAATTTGATACGGTCAGTTCTCCATTGTATGAAGTATAGCCACAGAATTAAATCAGCCTGCTAATACTGAAACTGATGAACACACTGCATTAACGGGTCTAGTGTACCTGTCTTTGAGTAGACATTTCTAGTCCTTCTTAAACACAACCTGGACCAAGCAGAATTGCTCAGATGTCTCCATACTGCATCCTCCAAGAAGCGACCATTATGTTGGCATGATTCTGAACCCAGTCTAGCTCTATGCATTAATACCATATTGCTCTCAAGATAATAGCTGTAAGTACAGGGGACCACAATCCAAGAATTTTTACAGTGGTTTTCAGCCTTCAGGTAATATTGCATAGAGATTATTTTGGTCCAGCAGGATATAATAACTTTGCCCCAATCCAATGCAAAATAACTAAAAAGTCTTCTAAGCTCAAGTGTAACCAGAAAATGGTACAGCTGCATTTTTATAGTCCTGTGATTAAGGTAATATACAGCCAGCTCAATATCTTTACTTCTGTGAAGCAGTTAGTAAGATACACCTCTCGCAAATAATTTAGATATTGTTACAGTAGGCTTAACATGAGTGGAAACATGTATTGAGGTAGAAATTATTAATAAAAGTAAACAGAAAAATAGTAAAAGCTAAACTCTGAAAGTAGAATAAAACAATTTTCAAACAGACACTATATTGTAATGTACAGAAATCTATCATCTCCTTTGATGAGCTGCGTGGTCTAGGAGTCATGAATTATGGCTTCACTCGTGCAAGTCTTCTGTGTTTGGATTCTGCGTGACCTGTGACTTTCAGGACACCTCCAGTGGGCTTAAAATAAACAGGTGAGAATTCAGACAGATGGTCAGCCTGTCCTTCAGGTAATTTCACCCATTTCCCCTTGCATGTAAAATGGACCATCTATTTTATAGGAATCTATATTCAGAGCTGTTAGTAGATTGAAATTTTCATGTGCAAGTCCTGAAGTTAGGGCATGTAGTGGGAAACTGTGGGTTCATTCACTATTTCCACCCATAAAACAGCAAGAATAGGCTGTCCCCTCTGAACTGAATGTCTTATAACATAGAAAAGGCACAAATTAATTTTTCTCCATTTTTAGATAGACTACATAGAATATGCAGTTATGAGCAAAAGAAAACAACAAAAATTCTGAGTCTGCTGTCAGGATGACTTTTAGCAAAACCTAGTGCATAACACGTGTGAACAATTGTTGAGGTGTATCTGGTCATTTGTTAGGAAAGCCTAGCTATGAAAGACTAAGCACAGAAATCTTCATTGGTTCTATCCTGCTAAAATTAATAGCTTCCTAATTATATGTTTGCCCAATCTGTTTGTAAAAGCATCCTGATTATATATATTTTGTTAATAATGGATCATCATGGGTTGTTGGGCAAATCCTTGACTTAATGATCTTTAAAATATCTGTTGTATTGAAGACACATTAAAAGAAAATTATTACAGCTACAACGTTATGATGTATAGTACAATTTTATGTAATTATGGATGTTGAAAGTTCAACTCACATTCATTGTCAACTCCTAATACTTGTGATTGAAAAGAAACATTAAAAACATTGGAACAAACAAACCAAAACAATCTTATCTTCCAACAAATAAAACTAAAAAAAATTAAATTAGAGTTTTTGTGTTGGTGTGTTTTAAGAGGTTTTTTTGGCAGTACTGCCAGTGAAATAATATACTGCGTATTTCCAGGATAATAAAAATTTTACAGGATAACCCTCTGATCACCACCTTATACATGAAATGCATCATTTAGAGTAAAGGATGAGCTATTAGCTTCATCTTTTGTACTGTTTTTACCCCACAATAAGAGAAGCTAAAACGTAAGTAACATTTAAAACATATCCTTTACAATCACAGGGGCACAGCTTATTCACGTATGAGCAATATCATCTACTGTAAATCCCTTACTGGGGTTCTTGATGTTATTGTGACAGTACAATTACAATTATGGCTAAATTCTAAGTTACTTCTTCTCTACATTTCATTCTTTTGCTTTTACCAGTAGTTCAATACAGTACTTCTTTTTGAATGGGGCTAAAGAAAACAAGAAAGATTTCTGTAAGTATGTAAGAGAAAAAAAGAAAATTGGGGAGAATGTGGGTCCAGTGCTCAACAAAATGGGGGACCTGTTTACACAGGACATAGAAAAGGCTGAAGTAGAGAATGTCTTCTTTGCCAGTCTTTACTAGCAACACCAGTCTTCAGGAATCACAGAGACCAGGGGGAAATGCTGGAGCAAGGAAGATGTACCCTTGGTGGAAGAGGATCAGGTCAGGGAATATTTGAGCAACCTGAACATACATAAGTCCATGGGCCCTCATAGGCCACACAAACCAAATACAGATGCACCCACAAGTGCTGAGGGAGGTGGCAGATATCATTGTGAGACCACTCTTGATAATCTTTGACTGATCATGGTGACTGGTAAAAGTCACCAAAGACTGGAAGAGAGCATATGCCACTACTATCTTCAAGCAGTACAAGAAGGAGGACCCAGAGAATTACAGGCCAGTGAGCCTCACCACAACCCCTAGGAAGGTGATGGAGCAGCTAATCCTGGAAACTATTTCCAGGCACATTAAGGACAAGAAGTTAATCAGGAGTAGTCAGCATGGCTTCACCAAGG
>NW_010559624.1:0-280 GCF_000687285.1 Phaethon lepturus
GGGTGCCTGGAGATTGTCCAGAGTTAAAAAGTTAGGATTTGAATTAAGAATTTAAATGGGATGGCTGAAGTGGTTTCCACTGGCGCTCATCTGAGAGATTTCGGTTCTCATCAGCTGAATGGCTTGTGGACCAGATTCCAGAGTTCTCCTTCTGACCTCTGAAAGTAAGCTGTTGAAGATTTTTAGAATTCCTTAATAGTCTGTTCCAGAAACTGTAGGGACTTGTTACTCCCAGTACTTTCTGCTGTGGCCAAAGTGGATTGGAGGGTTGAGTGGCAGG
>NW_010559624.1:305-21171 GCF_000687285.1 Phaethon lepturus
ATGTGATAAGCGTGCCACCATGTGTGTCAGAATCCAATTTTTGGTGTAAATAACCCGAGACAATACCACTGTGTTTATGATCCGTTACTCCCAATCAAACCTCTTTGTGTAATTTCTCGTGTTTCATAGTACGTTGTTTTTTTCACTTGAGGTCATTTTGGATAGAGTTAGGTACCATGGCTTTAAGTTCCACAGCTCAACTCTTAGCTTGAAGTTCAGATGTTACTTGTAGTCATAAGAGAAAGATAGTTTATACACTGAAGTCAGTGTAGCCTCTTGAAAACATACTAAAATGCAGATTAAAGCATGCAGAATTATTGGTACCAGTAAATGGAAAAATTGAGGTTACTCTTGTTTTCCAGAATGTTACTTCCCCCCCACCCCCCCGTTCCATGCATAAAGGAATTTTGATGGCTGCCTTAATGCATCTTTCTCAGCTGCTGAAAAACACTTTGTTGTTTTACCTAAATCATCGTTATATGGGAGGAGGGCAGTGGGGAAATATGATTCCTGAATCAGGAATTACTGAATTTAGTCGCTCTTGGCTGACAACTCGTGCTACTCTTCAGGTAGCTGAGATTTGGCTTTTTGTGACTGGCATGCACTGATATCTGGCTTCCTCCTCTCTGAGCTGTAAGGTTCAGTTGCCGAGAGACAACCTGTTAGTTACAGAGAACAATGTAGATGCTTTAGGGTTCTGTCAGCAAGCTACAATTCTCTAGTCCTTTCAAGTTGATCCTGTTAGTTCAGGAACTAGAGTCTTTCACATCTGGCTAGTGGTAGCCGGCAGGATCTGCAGGAATGGGTGGGTTTGCCCATGCTTTGCTGTGTTCAGAATTCAGTAAAGGACAGATCCAGCAGTCCTGATCACTTAAGGAGGCAAGACATTTTTGATCAGCTATGGTTTGTGGATTGGTACGTGCCATTTGAAATGTCTCAGCTGAGCAATGGTGCCTCAGAGCTGTTTATTCAGTTACTTCTGGGTGGGGCGGGGATATAAATGGAATATTTTCCTGAATATGGTTATATGTTCTACTAAAAAATAAAAAAGCATGCTATACTATGGTGAATTGCAGGCCTTTGAGTTTTGAAATTCAAATTCCAATCCTTTTTTTCCCCAAAGGAAAAATGCTATAGGAATCATTTTGGCATAATTATTTGAAAAGTGTTGATGCCCTTAATAAAAATCACAGACTGATGTAGGTTGAAAGGGACTTCTGGAATTCACCTAGTCCAGCCCCCTGCTTAAAGCACCTTCAATGAGATCATGATGCTCAGGGCTGTGTCCAGCTGAGTTTTGAATATCTCCAAGTCTTGAGATTCTACAGCCTCTGCAGACAATATGTTATCGTGCTTACCACCTCCATGGTTTAAAAAGGGGTGTGGGTGAGGAAGAAATTCCATATATTAAGTTGGAATTCTGCATGTTTCAACTTCTGTCTGTTGCATCTTGTCCATCCAGTGGTCACCCCTTGGAACTATTTGGCTCTTGCTTATCTGCACCTTCTCCTTAGATAGTTTTAGACAGCAAGTAAGATCCTGCCAAAGCTTTCTGAAGGCTGAAAAAACCCAGTTCTTTGTCTCTCCCAATGCATCATGTGCTCTGTCCTCCTGATCATCTTGGTAGCTCAACGCTGTCTGGTACTGGGGAGCCCAAAACTGGACTTTAGACTTGATCAGGTCACAGAGAATTTTAGAGGGAAATTTGCTGTTACAGCTGAGACAGTGTCACGTTGGGTTGCTGACAAAAGTTCCCACTTCTCCCCAAGGTACCCCTCATGCAGCCTCCTTTGCATAAAATCTCACAATCATGCAGTTGCCAGCTGTGACAGTTAATCACTGGTATGACGGAAGCATCACCCAGACATAAAACTGAATAGCTTTCTCCTGGTTCAGGTTACTCTTCTGATTTCCCAAAGGCCATACGCTTGCTAGATACATTTCTATTCATGTTTATATTTAGTGTAGTTGCTGAGACCTGCCTTTTAAACTGATGCTTTGGGTCAATAAATACCATGGAAATGTGAATTGTATCTCCTGTTTGTTCTGGGAAGTTGAAGGTTTCTATAGAAGTAGTCAGAAAAATTAACTGAAACAGTTGTATTCAGATCAATGCCAATTATCTTTCATTATATATTCATTTTATGCATATATTTACTGCTGAAATGCATACCAGAGGGAAGTAAAGATATTTCAGCAATATGACTAATAAGAAAGAACAGATACTTTCCTCTCTTCTTTAGGAGAAGATGGAACTTTTGTGTATCCCCCAAATGAAGCCCACCTGAAAACTGTTGGTTAGTTCATTGGAAATTATCATTCTCCTGAGATGGGGTGACATTGAACAAGTCAATTTGTGCCATCTTTATAAAGGCATATCACTTGCCTATCTTTCAGGATATTATGAGGCTTAATTAATATTATTTTATTCTAATCAGGTTCTTCTACAGTCTCCATCTCCACAGTATCCAAGTGACTTGCACAAGCTTATTAAGCAATGTGACTAGCATAATTACCTGTAGATTTTTCTGCCCTTTTCCTCAGGGGAAATTATGTGGGGGTTTTAGGGCCTTTGTTGTTGTTTTTTGTAACATTTCTTTTCTCTAAAAATAATCTGAAAGTTTTTATATTAACAAAACCAAGGTTTGCTTATTTAATGCTGAAGTTAGTCTGTGGTCAAATTGGAAAAACTGATGTAGAAAATGATTTTACAGAAAAAGCTATAGAATTTGTACTGAATTATCATGTGCACTGATTTATAGAGATGGTTATCTGATGCAGGTAAAAAAAATGTTGAAAGTAGTGAGCGATCTACTGGGCAACCATTACCTATCATAATTTTCTAGCTAGAAGTGACTGTGAAATTTGGTCTTTTTGGAGTGATTCATTAGCAGAAGACAACTCCTCTCGGATGACTGTCCCATTCCCTCTGTAATGGTGCTCCAGGAATGGCGATGATATAATGGAGCAGAGGACAAAGTTAGGACAAGGAAAGGAGTTTTGTGGAACTTGGGAAAGCACTGTTTCTGTCTTAAATGTCTTGATATAGTACCAGATAAATGGGCAATAAAATAGAGAAACTTAATCAACTGGTGTATGTGGGATCTGAGACCATTTATGAGTGCAGCAGATACTTGGCAGAATAGCAGAGATGAGTACACCACAACTCTTGAAGGGTTTATGCTATTCAGCCAGAACAAAAAAGTGGTAGCATCACACTACATGTGAAAGATGTGCCTTCAAATGTATGCCGAAGTTGTTTTATTTCTTTTGTCCTGGTTGTCTGGGGCATTGTCATCTAGTCAGTAGATGAACAGGAGAGAGATACTCTTAGTATTGCTGTGAGACCACTTTTCTGGATGGAATGGTGATGAGGGACAGATAAATGATCACAAATTGATGTGTTTAAATGTAATGTAAGGATGAAGAAAAATAGGTATTTTCTATCACTATTTTTATTTTCAAAATGAAGTTTGTTATGGCCCTAAAATTGAGTATTCTCCCTTGTTTAAAGTAAGAATGTACTTTACGAGTATGAATGTACTGAACAAGGGGTGAAGATAAAATGAGTAACAAGAATGAGGTTATGAAAAAGGAAACAATCGGTGTTGGAGTAGAAATAAAATTCAACATGCTGTGGCTGAAGGGTTATATTATCTCCATCCTGGAAATTTGAAGACATAGGCACAGTAAAGAGTGGAATGACTGATAAGTATTTTCAAGTTGTTCAAGTCAAGGATCATGCTGTGACTGGATCACAAGTGGAATATTTAATCCATTCTGAAGTCATGTACATAATTTTCTGTAGGAAAGTAATTGAAAAATCAAGGTAAATGACATAAAATGTAGTCTAGACTTACAAAGATGCTGTCAGATTAACCTGGTTGTTTTGCACATCTTCATCTTAAAAATTAGATAGCCTTATGGATTTAAACCAAATCCACTATGGAGGTGCAGTGCCACAAGGAAAATCTCTGACTTCACTAATAGGAGAAGAGAGGTTAGTAGAGAAGTTAGTGTGAAGTGTATACAGAATCATCTCATAGGATTGATTTTTTTTTTTTTTTTGAGGTATGGTTTTAGGACCGATATACTTCAGCATTTTCAGTAGTGTTACTAGCCCAAAATGTGGGTCAGCTCTGATTAGGCTTTCGAAATTACATTCAATAATTAGGTTAATCAGAGCACATGATAGCAAGAAATGATGATGACTCTCAGGAGTAGATAAAAGAAATAATTTGAAATAGAATGGTATACTATGAAACTTCATGCCCCTTAGGATAGATTATACACCAATAAAAGTTTGTTGAGAGTTTATCAATTCAGAAGCAGTAGAGGAGGAGGAGGAGGAGGATCTGGATGTTTAATCTGAAGAAGGGGTGGGACATTGAGCCACTGATGAAGTACAACTCTGAAAAAGGCAGGTGTGGTCTTCTGTGGTACAGTCATTAATGAGAAATACTGATGTATCTCTATAATGAGACCTTGTATGGTATATTGTGTACACTTTCTGTCCATATTCATTTAAGGAATAAGAATTCAACCAGGAACAGGTCCAGTGAGGTAACACAGATGCTAGAGATGACCTGGGAGGAGCGAAGGGACAGCAAGATTTCTTTAGTCTGTTGAAGTGAGTGCTGAAAAGGGATCCAGTTACTTATGTTTCTGAAAGCATTCCAGCAGAATAGATGCTAAAGAAGGGAGAAGTATTTGGCTAAAAGAAAATATATAGATTGATGATTAATAAATTTAACTTGAAATTGGAAGGGAGAATCTTGAGGAATCCCTCATTGGAGCAGCAAGAGCGAAGTCCTGTTTGGGACAAAAAAGCTGTGGTTGTTCTGGGACAACAGGGAAAAACCGAACGCAGTGGCTGTAGGATGCAGGGTAGGTAACCATTCCTACGTGCCCCGAGAGTGGTGCTTGGCAGGGTGCGTTCTTAAAACTTCTCATCTTGAAAGAGCTTCTTTTGAAGAATTTCAACCGATCATGGGAAGCAGACGGCATGCCAACTGCATTTTTACTATTGTCAGGTACCTCTTTTTGCCCCTTATCTCTTCCTTTCTTCATGTCATTCTGCCGGTTTCTATGAGAGGTGAGAGATAGATACTCCCTGAATTGCTGTAGGATCTATACAAAGAAAGGACATAGTAGAGTTCTTGCTGTACCTTACATCTAGGTGTCATAATTATTTTTCCCCCCTTCTTTGGTGTAGTGGAGAAAAAAGGCTGAACCTATACTTTTTTAAACCCTATTTAATATCTTGCTTATGCCTTGAAGATTTCTGATCTACGATCAAGTTCCGTACATATTAAAACTACTACAAAAATTTGAGGAAGAGGCTTTTTCTTGCATGATTTTATGCTTCTTGTGAAGGAGGGTGGAGGTTTGATGGCGGGTGACAGTTACCATTGCACTGCCTAGTTAAGCATAAATTAAAGTAGAAAGATAATAGTGCGCGGATCCAAAGTCAGTGTTCACTTGAAGGTTTCTCATCTGGCAACCCAGTGTGCCGCTTTAGTCTGACAGAAAGTGTGACTAGCACGTAAATACCTTCCTGTATCCTGTGCAGCTGCCCAGGGGCTGGGGGCTGCAGGGCGGCCTCTGTGAGGAGAGGCCTCCTCTGTGAGGAGAGCCCTCGGCTGCCCTGTGCCAGATGTGGCCGGTTCCAGCCGGCTCCAGCCAACCCACCGCAGGGCACAGTTGAGCTTAGCAGCCAAGATGGTGGCGCCTGTGTGATGATGTATTTGAGAGAGAGTAAAAAATGCTCTGTGGCAGCTGTGAGAGAGGAGTGAGGAAAATTGTGAGAGAAACAGCCCTGTAGACACCAAGGTCAGTGATGGAGGAGGTGTTCCAAGGCACCAGAACAGAAAGCCCCTGCAGCCCCTGGGGAGGACTGCATTGGAGCGAGGGTATATTTCCTGAAGGAGCTGCAGCCTGTGGAGAGGACCCACGCTGGAGCAGTGAAAAATGTGAGGTGGAGTGAGCAGCGAAGAGGAACTGTTATGAACTGACCACAACTCCCCCATTTCCCACTCCCCTGCACTGCTCAGAGCAGGGAGAAGGTAGAGGAGTTGGGAGTGAAGGAGTGAAGCTGTGCTTGGGAAGAAAGAAGGATGGGGAAAGCTATTGTTTTAATTTGTTTTTGTTTCTTGCTACCAGAACCTGTTTTCAATAAATTACATTCCTTTTCCCCAAGTCATCTGTTTTGCCTGTGACAGTAAATGGTAGTCGATCTCCCTGTCCTTACCTCGACCCATCCCCTTATCCATCTTATTTTCTCTGCCCATCCTGTTGAGGATGGGGATCAAGAGTGCCCCGCGGGGGGTGGGGGGGGTGGTGTCTGGCAGCTGGCCAAGGTCACCCACCAGGCTTCCTTAGGGCTTGTGTTCTTTTAGACACATCCATGGGCTCAACAGGTATTTTTTTGCAAGCATTTTGTGTAAGTTTTTAAATGTTTTCTTTATGCTATTTGCAGGTTTAAACATTGGCTGTATTAGTGCACTGCCATATTTTTCAAGTACCTTTTAGTATATTTTCACTTTTCCTGCTCATTAAGCTGTGTGTTGCTTTTTAACTGGAGTGAAATAAGTTCTTTACAGTGCTAACATTTCTTAATGATAATTAGTCTATACAAAGAGGCAAATCATATTTTAGACCAGGAGTTCTAAGAAGTAATCTTCTTAAAGAAAAAAAAAAATTGTGGGTAGAATGTTTGATTTCAGAACTATTATCTTGCCATTATAAACAACAATTTGCAGTAAGAAGTTTTTAATTTTGTTTAGACTCCTTTCAGAAGAAGCTATTTTATTGGTTTGGCTGAATCAAAAGATTGATAAAAGAGGGTGTAAAGCCTTTCAATTAGATTGCTTTGGTAAGACTCAATCCCAGGTAGAAGTGACTCATGATTGTTCCTGTCTTGTAGTTGCTTAGTGATAATTGTGCAATAAATTAAACTTCAGTCCAGATCTCATAGGCAAGTACCTGCATGGTGCGCTGCCATGGTTGGTGAAGTGCACTTGTTAACAAGTTTCAGTAAGGCCAAGGGTGGACTATGCCTGGAGACAGCATATTTCATCTCAAGTCATGGTTGAAGGGCTTTGGCAGAGTAGTATGAGGAAGTCTGTGCAGTTTCTGCTGGTGTACTGTTCTGTTGAGAAAGTACTTTGTTGGTCAGGGTTGTCCATTTTTCTAAATGCAGTGGCTTTGCTGTGGAATGGAATTGCTTGAGACGTTTGGAAAATGCTTCAATCTATTCAGTTCAACTTAGTAACAAATGGAATAAGAGAATAAAGATAGAAACTCCCCCAAAAGTTTATCTGTCTTACCTGTGGATTCTCATTTCTTTTACTGTAATGATTTTTGTTAATCAAAGTAGTTATAAACAGTACAGTGTATTTAGCTTTGAATTTTACAATTATATTACAACCTCAGAAATTAATTTGTTTGATACATGCTCAGTGTTGTATTGATTTGTTATTTTTGTTTATTCTTTCTTAGTATTAATGTGATGGCAAATTTAATTGTGGTACATGTCACTGGTATGGTTTTAATTTGGGCTCTATATCATCCAGTAAGACAGACTTACTAATTAGATTAATTATATCATATAAATTAGGTAGCAGAAGCAGCTAATGCTGAAATGTCTTTTTTGTTTAATTTTTGCATTGTTAGTTTTCATATAACCTTTGTTTTCATTTCAGACCTTCAAGGTTGAACATGAGCTGGCATACCATGCCATTTTTTGAGTAATTCTGGGGTTGTTGATTGTTAGCCAGTCCTGAAAACTTCCCAAACAGAAGTCTAATTTTGGGTTCCTAGTTTTGAGGACTAGGCCAAATTCAAAAGTTTTTGCAGATGTTTCATTTTTTTATTGCTTTCACACATATCCTCTAACATGCAGCAGGTAAGAGTCCCATTTGCTAAATTGAGATTTCCCATTGCCTGGCTTTCTTAGAAGGTGGCTTCTTTAAGTCCATTGATGCTGGGTTTTGATGCTGTTCTCAGCTGACCTTCCTTAATACATTACACAGCCTACCTTTCTAAATTAAACCAAAACCCTTAAATTAGTTCTTAACGGACTTCAAAGAGCGCTTGTTAAGTACCATTCATTATGGTGGTTGCTACCGTAGTCTGCAGATACAATTACTTCTGCAGCAGCAGCACTTAAAGCTGGCACTGTAGCTGTGCATAGCTTGCTGTAGCAGCTGCCAAGCTGATGTGAGTGATGCATTCCTCATAGCTAGCGCTTCCTTATGTTTTATCAATTTATTAAAATAGAAAAGTACCCAACTGAACTTCCTTAGCAATAGCTCTCTCTCTCTTTCTCTTCCTGTGTGTCATGTGCCATGTTCCAATTTTAAACGTGGTCTTTGGACAAGCATCTTAAAGTTGTACTGTTCTATTTTTATTCATGTGGTGGGTTGACCCTGGCTGGACACCAGGTGCCCACCAAAGCCACACTATCACTGCCCTTCTCAGCTGGACCGGGGAGAAAAAGTGTGATGAAAGGCTTGTGGGTTGAGATAAGAGATAAGGGAGAGATCACTTACCAATTACCGTCATGGGCAAAACAGACTTGACTCGGAGAAAATTAATTTATTACCAATCAAATCAGAGTGGGGTGATGAGAACTAAAACCAAATCTTAAAACACCTTCCCCACACCCTTCCCTTCTTCCTGGTCTCAACTTCACTCCCAATTTTCTCTACCTCTTCCCTGCCCCAGCAGCACAGGGGGACGGGGAATGGGGGTTGTGGTTAGTTCATCACACGTTGTCTCTGCCGCTCCTTCCTTCTCAGGGGGAGGACTCCTCACACTCTTCCCCTGCTCCAGCATGGGGTCCCTCCCACAGGAGACAATCCTCCACAAACTTCTCGAACGTGAGTCCTTCCCACGGGCTGCAGTTCTTCATGAACTGCTCCAGCCTGGGTCCCTTCCACGGGGTGCCGTCCTTCAGGAACAGGCTGCTCCAGCCTGGGTCTCCTGCGGGGCCACAAGTCCTGCCAGGAGCCTGCTCCAGTATGGGCTTCCCAGGGGGTCACAGCCTCCTTCGGGCATCCACCTGCTCTGGTGTGGGTGTTCCCTGGGCTGCAGGTGGAGATCTGCTCCAGCGTGGAGCTCCATGGGCTGCAGGGGCACAGCCTGCCTAACCGTGGTCTTCACCAGGGGCTGCAGGGGAATCTCTGCTCCAGCGCCTGGAGCACCTCCTGCCCTTCCTTCTGCACTGACCTTGGTGTCTGCGCAGTTGTTGCTCTCACGTATTCTCACTCCTCTCTCCAGCTGCAATTGCTCAGGTTTTTTTTTCCCCCCTCTTAACTATACTGTTCCAGCTACCACTGTTGGTGATGGGCTCAGCCTTGGCCAGTGGCGGGTCCATCTTGGAGCTGGCTGGCATTGGCTCTGCTGGACATAGGGGAAGCTTCTAGCCACTCCTGCAGCCCCACCACTACCAAAACCTTGCCATGCAAACTCAGTACAATTCAGGATGATTGGTTGGTAACCATAGGTGTTGCTTTGGTAAGAAATTACATTAATTTAGTGAGCTGGACATGGTGGGAGATCACTGAGCTGTATTGCAGTATTATGGACTACTTAAAATTGTTGAGCTTTAATTAAGAATTTTCTACAAATAGAGAAGTAGCAGTCCTAAAAAGCAAAACTAACTTATAATCTGTCTATTACAAATCAATATGATGTTCCCCTCTGCCCATTCACTTTCTACCGCATGAACAGAAAGGTGGTAGATCTAAGGAAGTGACTGTCTTGGTGGTTTGATATTTCTTGCTGGTGGGTGATTTGAGCAGAATTGTTCCATCCTCCACGTGTGTGCCATTCAGTGCCACGCAATCAGGGCTCCAACATGCTCCCTGTCGTTATGATTTCCCTCCTGGGGAGCACAGATCTTGGCCCTAACGCATCTCCTGCGGAGGCTGCTCTGAGGGAGGCAGACTGGGGAGCTTGGGCTGTGCACAGCAGCACATTGCTGCTAAAGCAAACCAGTAGGAAACAGTTTCCTGTGCCCACGTGCTACCTCAGGCTTCAGTGAGGGAGTGCTGTGATGGTGTATGATTTGAAGGGCCGCCTTTACTATCATTGAGGAGTAAACAGCAAAACTTGCCACTCCGTAAGCACTGTAATGCCGGTGCACAAAGTGGAGCCAGGAGTTGGTGGTGTTGCCTTTTATAGCTCTTGAAGTATTTTATTTTCTTCTTTAGAGCGTACTGACTGTCTAGATGTTTTTGTGATTCCAAGGAAGCTGAAGAGGGCTTTAAGTTCTTCTTTTACTGTAAATATTTTGCCATTAAAGATGTTTCTTAACATCTAATTGGTATAAATGATAAAATTCTGAGTTTTGTGTAAATGTTGTTATTGATTTCCTCTCCCACACCATAAATCCGTGTGACTTTTAAAGATAAGAGCTGGCTGCATAGATCCACATGAATTTGCCATGCTTTCCTACTAGGCTGAGCCATATTAATGAGTTACACCTTGCTGTGTGGTAGCACCACACTGCTTAAATGAATTAGTAAAATGAGAGCTGCTTATAGCAAGTCAATTCTGCAACCTGTGCTTACTGTTAATTCCGCTAAATGTAAAAAATAATTTATAGTTTGATTCCCTTAAATGAGAAATGGACACATTATGTGTTTATCTGTGGTCTTTCATATTTCAATGAGAAATAAAGGTAGTCCTTTTTTAAAAAAGTTATATTTTTAACCAGCATGGCTGGTCAAATTAAACTTGAATGTTGTGGAAGAGCATTGGTGAGAAGTTTGTCATAGCAAATACAAATAAAAAATGAAGAAAACTTGCAGTACTTAAGTACTTAAAATTTTTCTGTGTTTAGTGTGGACTAGGAAAGACTAGTTGGCAGAAATAGCAATGGACTACAATATAGTAACAGTCATTTTAGATCATATAAAAGCTTCTGCAAAAGTGTGTATAAGCTTCTGCAAAATTTTACAAAGCAAATGGGAAGATAGTAAGGACTGGGGCAGGGCAAATTGGACAGTGCCTTGTGTAAGTTGCATTTTTTCCTCTCTAAACAGGTTTTCATCTTTCGTCAATTTTTTTTTTCTCCTTGTACAGTGGAGAGAATGAGGTCTTTTAAGTTGTAAAGGTTGAGTACAACATGTACCTACTTAAGGTACTGATGTCTAAAACTGTTTATCCACAGTCCAGATGGAATATTACATATTTGATGTTAAGTGAAATGGATCTAATCTGGAAACTATATAAATGGTATTGTTGATATCTTATGTTACAATGGGCTTTGGTCGCTTTATCTTGTATAATAATCTTATTTTCTTTTTTTAAATGTAGCGGTATTTTCTTGTTGGAAGTAATCCTGCAGAAACCAAATACCGTGTTTTGAAAATAGATCGCACTGAACCAAAGGACTTGGTTATAATTGATGATAAGGTGAGAGCCTCTAGTTAGGGCTTTTTCAGTTATTCCAAATAATACCAAATTGAGCTGAAATTAAATATTACGCATTTAATCTGTTTCAACAAAGTTATGTTACAGAATCAAAGATTCATATAACAGTTGAGGTTGGAGGGGGTCTCTGGAGGCTGTCTAGTCCTATGCCCGTGCTCAGAGCAATGCCAACTAGATCAGGTTGCTCAGGGCCATGTCTAGTTGCGTTTTGGATATGGATGGAGATGCCACGTCTCTGGGTAACCTGTTCCAGTGTTCAACCATCCTCAATGGTGGTAAAGCTTTTTCTTATGTTCAAATGGAATTTCCTGTATTTCAATTTGTGCCCACTACCTCTTGGCCTTTTACTGGATACCACTGAGAAAAGTCTGCCTCAGACTTCTTTATTCCCCTCTACCAGGTGTTACACATTGATAAAATCCCCTCTGAGCTTTCTCTTCTTCAGGCTGATCAATCCCAACTCTCTCAGCCTCTCCTTGTGTGTCGGATGCATGCAGTATTAGCATGATAATGACTAGTTAAAATATGGAAGTGGCCACAAAATCTCCAAACAGCATGTTCACTTTTCCCAAGTTTTTCAATTTATTATGTATATACTCCAAATGTTTTTTTTATGTTCAGCTGTGCTGCTCTAAATGCAAAGTAATTACTACCTAGCCAAATTTTTAGTATTTCTGATATATTGCACAGTAACAGCGGCAGCAAGAGTTTTAATGTATGCAATAGAGTACGACTTGATTCCTTTCCAGGAAGTTTATGGTTCTAAATCTTAAGTGTTAAGATTTTAAAATGTTTGAATTCACATGCGACCATTGCTATTTCTATTGCAGTGAATGGTGTGTTTTGTGCGTTTCTTACTTGTTGGTAGGACTAAAGCAGGAGACAGAGGATGTAGAGCAGACGTTTAGTGTATGAAGTAAATTCTACTGTTCGCTGACATGAAATAACATTTAACTAAGCAGTAACTTAAGTGACTTTTTATTTTAAAGCATGTGTATACGCAACAAGAGGTGAGGGAACTTCTTGGACGTTTAGACCTGGGAAACAGAACAAAGATTGGGCAGAAGGGCTCTTCTGGGTTATCTCGAGCTGTCTCTGCTTTTGGTGTAGTCGGTAAGTATTTGTGTTTATAAAATCTTTTATTTCTTAAGGAGGTGAGGCTTGCTGTGTCACACTGCATATCTTTCTGTCTCCCCTTGATTTTTTTTTTTTTAAACTGAAGAGGATTGAGAAATGTCATTCTCAAATAAGTTTCTATGTATTTTGTGAAAACAGGTGGCCAGGACAAGGGTAAGAGTTGTGCTGTAACTAGACTCTTCTGTGTTACTAAGGGACAGATCTAGAAAATAACCAAACTTATAACCAAAGTTAGCCAAAAAAAAAAAGCCAAACTATAACGAAAGAAACTTGGTTGAAGATCTCACCAAACTCAACTGATTATAGGATAAAAATCACATGGAACCTGGCCTCCTGAATTCCAGAGCTCACAGAATGCTTTTTTAAAAAAGAAAACAAAAGTTGACATCCTTTATTAGGTTGCATTTCTTCATCACACACTATTCAGAAAGATGACTTGATTTTCTTGTTGGCAAACTTTTTTGCAGTGATGTATTTAAGTATTTCTTTTTCATGTTTGAACAAGTGTAACTGACTAGAATGTCAACTAATTTTTAAATGCTGATTAGCTGCCATAATCCTAGAGAATTGCTTCAAGGATTTAATAGCTTCTAACTTCATCTGAAAGTCACAGCTTTCCTCCCTATTGTCAGATGCTGAGGTTGATACGTTGATGGGTCATGTCTCCAATGTAAATGTTAATGTGTGCTCTGACAGCCCCCAAGAATACTTTGTGCTTTATTTGAATCAATATACACCTGAACATCTAAATCTAAAGCTGCAGAGGTAGAGAATGCAATTACTTTAAAAGATGCTCCTGAATTTTGCATAACCACCAAAATATAAGAAAATATTAGTAGTATTCTAATCTAAGTGGCAGATTTAGCAAACTTTCTTCTATATTCTTTTTGTCCATGAAGAGTTTTGGAACTTATCAATGGATACACTTTTCAGAAATTTCTTAGATGAGGTTTACGTTCCTTACTAATTTAAGAGTATTAATAATACAGGTAAACCTAAAGAAGCTTCTAACAGTCTTGCAGTGTTGACGCTTTTTGCACAAGCCGTAAGTGCTTGATATGTAAATACGTGAAAATAAATTCAGATGGAAGGAGGTTGTGTTCAATGAAAATTTTGCATCCTAATTGTATGTTTGTTTATATATACTCTTCATAATAGGAGAGTTTCTATTCTGTAGCTGGACAAATGCATTGGTTGTCAGATAAGGTGTACTATTTCTATTTTCTGGTGAGGCCTCATCTGGAGTATTGTGTCCAGTTCTGGGGTCCCCAGTTCAAGAGAGACAGGGAACTTTTGGAGAGAGTCCAACAGAGGTTTACAAGTATGATTAAGGGCCTGGAACATCTCTCATACAAGGAAAGGCTGAGAGACCTGGGGCTGTTTAGTCTGGAGAAGAGAAGGCTGAGGGGGGACCTTATAAACATCTATAAACACCTGAAGGGTGGCTGTCAGGAGGATGGAGCCAGTCTCTTTGCAGTAGTGCCCAGTGATAGGACAAAGAGGCAAGGGGCACAAACTGCAGCACAGGCAGTTTCACCTCAACATGAGGAAAAACTTCTTTACTGTGGGGGTGATGGAGCACTGGAACAGGCTGCCCAGAGAGGTTGTGGAATCTCCTTCTCTGGAGACCTTCAAAACCTGACTGGCCGCATTCCTGTGCGACCTGCCCTGGGTGATCCTGCCTTGGCAGGTGGGCTGGACCAGATGATCTTCAGAGATCCCTTCCAACCCCTACCATTCTGTGATTTCTAGATTATTTTTTTAGAAGCAACATGCTGTCTTAGTGATCTTCAGATTATCTTGCACTTTATATGCTTTAGACATCTTCTATCTTGATGCTATCTAATCATATCTGTATAAACATGTAATCTGAGGGAATGCAACTGGTCCTTTATTTCTGCCTCCTGACTCAGGTCAGGAGGACAGGGCTATTTTTTTGTAGGATTGGAAAGGACAGCTTTGTTCTGTTCTCTGGTTATTTCATTAACCAGAGACAGTACATTCAGTGTGCTTGGAATGGGAGTGCTGATAGGCTAAGTTCTGGTTCACTGTATAGTGTTTAAAAGTAGAAATCACTTTTAAATGAAGGGAACCAGGCCAAGGGGAAAGGCTGGGTTCCTTATCAGACTTTGGTATAACATTTGGTGAAATTTAAAGGCTGTTCATGTAAGTGATTCCAGTACTTAGAGGATACAGGAAGACCTTTGACTGCTATTTAACAACTGAAATTCAATAGCGTGGCTGCTTCCAATTGAAGACTCTGTTTCTTATTGTCAGCAGGGTCTCCTTTACTTGTGCAGGTGAGAGCATTTTTCCAAGGGGGGCTAATAAGGCAGAAGAAAAGAATTGCAGTTCATTCGATCACATTGCAGCCTCCAGCAGTGACAGGGAGGAAAATGTGTGCTTTGCTCATCCTTCTTTAATTTATAATGCAAACCTAAAAGAACTGAATATAAATACAAGTAACAATGTGAACTGTGAGGGGTTTTCCCCCCCGCCTCAATTATATATTTGTTCACAGTGCAGCAGTGACTGAGTTTTGGGCTCTTTGCTAGTAGCCACCCATCAAAGCAGCTACCTCCAAGAGCTAATTCATGTAATTTACTAGTTATTAAAACTTAGTACTGCTGTGTCACTACCTATACTGTATTAGAAACAAATTTGGGTTTGGGGTGGTTACATATTTCTATTTTTAATTTGCATTTATGCATTTGTATTGTATTTAAAGGTTTGTAATGCTTTTTCCTAATTATATGTAATAGAGACATCCAAAGAAGCAACTCAGTGAAAAAGCATGGCTATGCCCTGTAACATTGGGGAATGAGGGTGGAGGCTTCAGGAGCCTTCTTTAATAGGCAGTAAAGCCAGACACTTCCTGCGCTACCTCCTTAGCCCTCTGGACTTCAGCAGGGTCAAGGTTTGGTATCTGAGAGAGAAAATAGAAAGAAAGAATTACCCCTGATGTTCTGAATGCTAATTTGGGGGAGATGCTGCTGTAGACAGGAAATTTAATTCCCTGCTGTTAATGAGAGAGAGCACAAAGGTGTTGTAGTACCCTCAGCTCCTTTTGCTGTTCTGTGTCCCTCCCCAGTAGACAATATATAAAAGTGAATTGGAGATTGGGATTCCTCCTTGCCCTGGAAAATTAACGTTTTGGTATCTGAAGTAATTAGGGTATGCCTCGCTCTGAACAGTGAGAGTCCTATAAAAAGCAAATACAAGTATTTTAAGTAGACAGCAACTTACTCTGAATTTTCAATGTCTTAACTCTACTACCTAATATTAAAAATATGCACAGTGGAAGTGAAAAAAGTAAGAACTATGTACTTCATTGATTAGCACTTATTGGGGGTGAATTGTTAGAGTCTGTGTCTATGTATATGTATATTTTTGTATATGCATATATATGCACATTATACATATAACATTAAGAAGAAACAAAAATTCTGTGGAGTCTTGAAACAATTCTGATATTGTTTTGCTAAGTGTGTTTGATCAAATCAATGCAAACATCCAACTAATGGCATTGTAATGCTGTTTTAACAGGTTTTGTCAGGTTTTTAGAAGGCTACTACATTGTGTTAATAACAAAAAGAAGAAAAATGGCAGATATTGGAGGTCATGCAATATATAAAATAGAAGATACGAATATGATCTACATTCCAAATGACTCTGTAAGAGTCACTCATCCTGATGAAGCCAGGTAAATAATGGTGGTAAACAGTACTTTTTGAGTATTTTCTAAGCAACGGTGAGCTGCAACTAGAAATTTCAGCCATAGAATTCCTTCTATTAATGTCATTCAAGCCATTTTATTTTAGTTGGTAAATTAGCGTGGAAGAATGGAGAGTGGGCCACAAGTTCTGTGGCCTCTAACCTGGAGGGTAAATACAACAGTTACAGTTTTTCAGAGCTTTTTGTCGGCATCTCCATGTCACTTACATGTCAAAGCTACATCCTAGCAAACGTGCACCACGAAACATCCAATAAACATTGTTCTTACAAGGTCAAAGTAATGCTAATACTGGTTTATATTGTTTGGGGTATTGTTCTTTTGTTAGTAGTTCTAGCATCATGTTAATGTCACCTGAAGAGATATTTTGTACCCTTCAAGAAGTGCTGAGCAAATTATTTAGGGATTCTGTGCTGTCAGAATCTTGTGAATGTTGGTGTTGTAAAGGGTGATAAACTGGCCCACTGGTAAGTTTAGCTGCTTTTTTCCTTTCTGTAAGTTCTTTCTAAAGAAAGGGGTTTGGGCCTTTGAGCAGCAGGAAGTCTTGTATGACATGTACAAGTACATCCTGGTGGTTTTTTTATCAGGCAAATGATATCAATAAACTGCTTTTCAGTCTGTACTAAGTGTGACTAGTCTAAAAGTTGTGATGGGTTATGATAAACTGATGTCAGGTAATAAATCAAGCCAATGGTAACTTTAAAAAGTTTTCACTTTAAGATATGACTGATTGTAAACCTCAGTCTCCCCTCTTAGAATGCAGCAGACTGTATTATCTGACCTATATATTTATGGTGTTAACAATTTTATCTTTCATAGACAGTGTTATCGTTTCTTCTGAGAATTTGCAAGTGTATGACATGTTGAAGTAGTTTTTTTTTTTCTTTCTCATTTATTTGAGAATAACTGTGAAAATACTTACTTCTTGTATAGTACTGTTGGGATTTACTTGTGTAAGTCCTAGAGAATTTGACCCACGTATGCAGAAAATAGAACTGCAACTGTATCTACAGCTGCCTAAAGAAATGGAGTATGTACATGAGTAGACACTGGATTAAAAAAAGGCTATTTCATTTATTTAATCCAGATGCTGACATTCTAGTGGAATTACCTGTCAAAACAACTACAGTGAGGTAGCTAGAGAACTTACAGCAAGAGTTAATATTTATATGTAGTTTAATTTCTGAGATCCTCTGAATGACTTCTTGTCTGCTTAAAATTCCTTTTAACTGGAATTATTTTGCTAGGTATCTGAGAATCTTTCAAAATGTGGACCTTTCTAGCAACTTCTATTTTAGGTAAGTATTTGTTACTAATTCCTTTAAAAAATTGTCCTCATTTGAAGATACGCCCTGCGCAGGGTACATCTTTCATAGGTCCTACTGGGCATTACCAGTTCTCTTGCTTACTGCTTCATAAATGCCATGCCTGAGACAAGTTTCTGTGTTCCAGCTACTATTACACATGAGATTTTTGGGACAGCAGAAAAATGGGGAAAATGTGATAAGCCTGGCAATAGTAGTTAGAACACTTTAAGACTTAAAAAACGCCACATCAAAACCAAACCAAAAACCCTTTGGCAAGTATCAAAAGGTATATCAGTCTAGAACATACTCCCTCTTGGAAAATAAAGGCTTTTTGTCACAACTGTATCTGAAGGCAAAACCTATTGAGGTTTCCTGTCTGTTTTGTGGTTTTGCATGGAAAGGCTTTTTCACAGTATAAAACCTGCATTTTAATTCCATGCCTTGTCTCCCAGCCCTAACATTATACAGTTTCTGGGGTTTTTTTTCTGCTTGGAGATGATGAATGTATACAGTTTTGTGATGGTGCATAGAGGGGAAAGGAGAAGGTTCTTAGAAGGCTTTCTGATAAACACATTTATCAGCTTAATTTAAATTGTTCTTGGCTGAAATCATAGCATATTTTTCTGCACGGTTTTCATATAAATCCTGAACAGAATTAGAAGTTAGGTATAAGAAAACATTTGGTCTAAGAGGAAAACAGAGGAATAGCCTGAACAAGTCTCTTACTGGGATGCTGTTTAAAGGGTCTGTTATATGCAAACTGATCATGTAACAGACTTTTGGTTTTTTTCCTAATAGGTAGGCATGTCTGGTTGTTATTATGGAAATGTGGTGAACACATGGGTTAGAGTTTGTTATCATGAGTGATAAATCTAAATGTCCAATGCTTAAATTTTTTTTTTTTTTAGATCATTAATGAATATTTAGAATTTACTGGGGGGCCAGTAATCATTGATGCCGTCTTAGGAAAATCTTTGGATATCTGTATTTCTGATTCAAGTGTTGTATAAACTTGGTTTCTCCTGGAGGGGATGAATCCTAGTGGCTTATAAAATTTAGCAATTAGTGTAGTGTTGTCAGTATAAAAGACATAAGATACAGAATTTGTTACTATTATGGAACTAATAACCACCTTTTGCTTATTCAGCAGCCACTGTCTTAGGATGCATCTATGCTGCAATCACAAATTTGAAGACACATAGTTTTTGTGGACCAAATTTTTGGGTGTTTTGAGTTCAGGTACTAGTTAGAGAGTAGTACTTAAATCTCAGAAAAATGAGGTTGTCTATGTATATGGATATTTTGGCTATTGTAGTGTAAACAGTTCCTATGTTTGTAAAGCTTCTTGTGGTAATTTGTATCATTTGTACCATTTGCCATTATAGAATCAGAATCTGTTAAGAGTCTTTTTTTTTAATGGATAGAGAGAGAGTAAGGGCTTTCAGAAAAATCCTGTGCTTCTACAATTATTAATAAACAATAACTGTCTATCAGTTACAGCTATGATCTATCTCACTCCCTTCAGTATAATCTTACTGTCCTGAGAATGCCACTTGAGACACTGAAAAATGAAACAACTCAGACCCGACAAGAGAGTTTTGATATATTTGAGGATGAAGGACTTTCAACACAGGGTGGAAGTGGTAAGCCAATATGCCTCATTTAATGTTGTTGGTCATGAGTACATTTAGAGTGTGTTCTCCTTAAGTTTACTTTTGAGAAACACAGGTCTTCTGTGTTGATCAGAAGTGTCATAACAGTTGTGAGTTAATAAAAGATTACATAAAGTGCAAAATACAGACATTTGAATTTGAACAATGCAATTTCTAGGGGTGATTAATCATTGTTTTGTTAATTTACGTTGCAGCTCAGGGAGATAATTGAGCATGCTGACATTTTTCAGCAACTGGTTCTTCAACTGACTTGTAAGACTCAGGAGTGAATCACAAAGAGTGGGAAGCAATAACTGATTATGTACTAATAAATCTTTTTTGTTTCATGTTGGAAAATATCGATGACAGAGGAATTGTATGAAGTTAGTTTCAACTTGATGTAGTAAGCTCTATCAGGAAGTCTAAGAAAAATTACTGATTTCATTTGAAAACTACAGCCTTCACTTTGGATCTAACATGTTCATGAGAGTGTAGAAATGACCAGACAGACAAAACTATTTTCCCACTTGCTTGGCCCTTAAAAAAAAAAAAGTCCCCCAAAATTCTTAATATTGGATTTTATTCTGTGGAAGTTGATTTTTTTTTTTATCTTTTATTGCCCTGTGATTTGTACTAATTATCTGAATGCTTGCCAAAAAATTAAATTTTAGTTTTTTTACTTGTTGGTATTGTACGTGTGACACCACTTTTCTCCTTGTTTAATCATGAAATATCAGAAATAACAGTGCTACCTTTGATTCATAATAAGTACATTGCCGTAAAAGTGGTCTCAAACAGCTGTGGAGATACAACTAAGCTTCTTAGGTATTAATAGAACAGCATGCCTTTTAAATACATCACTGGTAAGCAAAACAATAGAACAGATGAAGTCTGCTACTATTTTGCTTAGCATATCAACTTGGTATGGAGGCCAACTTAGATGCAACATAGAATCTGCATCTGTGCTTGTATTGGTTATAAAGAGGCTCAACAGCCTCTTGCATTACCACTCTTACTTGTAGTCACCCGCTGTGTAACCTCTGTTGCACAGAAAATATAATACTTGTCCTAAAATAACTTTGGTTCTAGGAGATAGTGTGAATTTCATGACTCATGTTTTGTCCCTTCTAACCCAAAATGAATCTTCTGAGGCACTGAATAAGGAATTTATTGGTCCTGCTTTCTGTGCCTCCAGAGGGGACTCTGAAGGTCTGATGTGCACATAGTTAAATACAGAAATGCCCGAAACAACCCCTGACCCAAATTTGTGCAAGACAAGCTTGTGCACCCTTTCACTTTTGACACCCTAGAATAGACCTACGCTGACTACAACTCAAAGAATGATAATGAATATTAGGTAAGTAACTAATAATCTTTGATAGTGGAACTTACTATGTTAAATAGTTGTAAACATCTATCATGTTGTCATTTAAAAAGTTTAAAAGTAAAAAGTAATGCTGTATACAGTATGCCCTAAATCCTGTGGAAAAATTGGAAGACAATTGAATAGTGTATTAAACAAAAGACTTCCCCTCCCACATCTCCACCTTCCCTGCCTCACCCCCCCCCCCCAACAATTCAGAAACCTGTACATA
>NW_010559624.1:21202-26803 GCF_000687285.1 Phaethon lepturus
AAGATATCAGTAACATGATCATATATATCAGGATATAAGAAATTGGTTGTCAAATACTACAATGGCAGAAATGACCATAAGGAGTGGAGGGAGCAATAACTCTTCCTCTGCAAAGGCTCTTACCTGCAAGATCCCTCAGGAATCCATACAGTGGCATTGTCTTCTCCATGTCATTGTGAAAACACTGGGAGATAAAGATGCCATAACCTTGACCCCATCAGCAGCATGCTGATGGCACACACAACTCCATTTCCAGTAGATAGCAGCAACATGTCTGTTCATATGATAGGCTATGTGTAAGAAATAGCCACTTGACATTCAAGAACAAATTGTCACCAAAGTAATCTACTAGAAGTGGGAAAGAGCTGACCAATTGTTTGTGTACGCTCCTTCACCAAAATGGTTACATCATTTTCCCAAGGCTTGTGGTAAGTTGGGTGACTAGGTAGCAACAGTTTGTTCAACAGCTGCATTTCCACCTTCAGTCTATTGGGAGAACTCATCTTTTTCTCCGAGCAAAACATTTGGCTGCTGTAATTGACATACATACTCCTACGATATAACTCATCCTGCCAGAAGCTTCATTTGAAAAAACTAGACAAAAAAAATGTAGCTAGTAGAATTCTTGTCCTGTTCCTTCTCTTTAAGATTTAGACTCATTCAGTTCCCTTCACCACCTTTTAGTGCCAGTTGTCATCTTCATCCTGATTTTTGAAACAGAAAGACTCAGGTTCCAGATGTATGAGAAATTGAATTTTAATTTGCAGATCTACAATAGCTGCATTTCTTGGTGTCAATGCAAATTGGGAAAACCAGGCTAAATTATATATAAAGGGGATTGACATGCTTTTTGTAAAGGGGGCCAGGCATCATCTTCCAGAGCCTAACAGGTAATTCCAGAGGTGACCCAGAATTGAAAAGCTTATAAAGTCCTCCTATGAGAGTATTTTTGCCTTAAATCAAGTTGTGAATTCCAGTTATTTCCCTTATTATCAAATCCTCTGTTGCTGCTATACAGAGATCTCTTTTCAGTACTGGAAGTATCAGAAACTTCTGCATGAAGGCACTCAAATAGTACAGTGATTGGCAACCATAGAAAAATTGGAAATAAATTGCTGAACTTTAGCATGCTCCTGAAGTTATCTGTGTTTGGTAAACTTTGAGGATGCAAGTAAATGATATGCTGAGTTGCAGTCAAGGGAAAATCAAAATAAAGGTCCAATGACCTGGATTTTCAAACAGTCCAATGCAGGTAAGCTAGTTTCTTAACTGCTAATGCGTTTTCCTTGTATCAACTTCATAGGTGTATTTGGGATTTGCAGTAAGCCTTATGAAAAGTATGTGTGGAATGGCAAGCTTCTAGATGCAGTAAAAAATACTATTCATCGTGACTGGCTGCTGTATATTATTCATGGATTTTGTGGGCAATCAAGTATCCTTTTACTCTTGTAATGAATGTTGGTTTAACAATTTTCAGACAGTTTGCAGGTGTGAAATACGTTGAATTATTTCTTTGTCATGTAAATACTTTTCAATTTTATAATTACTTGTTGGCTTTTATTTTAATTACTTTTCTAGGTTTTATGGCTAAACAGCAAACACGGTTATGTTCTTATTACAGGGTCCTGACACAGGTAGGCTTGCATTCTCAGTGAGGCAGTGTTTGTAAGCATGGGGTTTTTAGTAATACAGAATTTGAGAGGATTTTAAGTCTGAGCTATATTTTTCACTCATATTTGAGGAAGGGGAAAAAAGCTAAACAGAACTGAATTGCTGACACAGAAATGTTCTCTTACTAATCTCCTTTAAAACATTTTTTTAGTAACTGAGATTTGCAGAAATTCTTTTTCTGTTGAAGATGATGATAGAAGTTCATGTCTGCTGTGTGAAGAGAGTTACATAAACATTAGAACATCAGAAAGTCTTTTTTCCTGACTATATATTATTTTAAATGGGTAAATGGGTCTATGTACGTTGTAGTAGGGGAGAAAAAGCCCAAATCCATATCACACTCCAAAGAAATGCCATCTCAACATCTTAGTTGATAAGAATTTAGTATATTACAAAGACACTGCATTTTAATCATCAACAGCATCATGTTAGTTCAAAAGCCTGTCAATAAGCTATCTGGGGAAGCAAATACAATTTTGAAGTTACAGTTAGTGGTGTCTTCACAAAATTTAATTTTGTTTTTTCATGATTGTAAGGCTGCTGGTCATTGGCTCAGTCCCCAAACAGAAAACTAGATCTGTTTTCATATACCACTATTTCATCTGGGGTCTTACTCAAGCAAAGTGGTAGCTGTGGATCGGTCCACCAGCATTACTGCTGCAGCTGCTTTGTGAGTGACAATAGTTTTTGCACCAGGTTTTTGATGAGCAAATGTCTTCTTTCCTCTTTCTTGTGCCTCCCTTCTCCTAAAGCAGCAGTGATAGTCACACTAGACATCTGATTCTATCTTTTTTGTTTTTAATAAAAAATAAGAAACTTAAAAGGAAGCTACCGCTGCAGCCGTAGCTGTTTGCCTCTGGCTTTCAGTTGGTGTTACTTAAGTAGCTGCAAATTTATCTACTTTTCCAGACAAATAATTAAAGGCTGACTAATATACCTGATCTGAAAATAGAAGCTCCCAGGCTTTAATCCCACTATTCACAAAAGAAGTATTTGCGGCCCAAGGTGAATCTTGTACCTGCTTCACCTATATTGTCGCTTCATAAAATAGAAATTCTTCTCTTCCGTATGTTGTGAAAAGTGGTTGATGTATTATAATGTAGATTCCCTTTTCAGAGTTCTTCAAAACGACTGTTGAAAAAGGCAATGCTCTCTCCCAACTGCAAAAGAAATTTGGAATTGATACTCATGTCTGTTAAGGATATTTTAGTAAATTAGATGTTTCACTTTCATACACCTTTTTTAGAATTTATTTTTGCTTGCATGAAGTGAATGAAAAATTGCATGTGGCATGTAAACCTTAACTTCTCTTTCAAGAACTGTTAATATACGGTCGCCCTATATATGTCACTCTGATAGCCAGAAGATCAAGCAAATTTGCTGGCACACGCTTTCTGAAACGAGGAGCAAACTGTGAGGTAAATTAAATGTGATTTTTAGGGGTTCCCCTCTACCCCCTCAACGATATGAAAGCTTGAAGTTGACTGACTGGAGTACTGAAATGTTCTGGAGGGTTGTTAGGGCTTTGGTTTAAACTATGCTACTGGGTAATGTTATCACAGCTATCATTAAATTTTTAATTCAGATAATAAATCTGTTCTGCCAGTTAAGACTTATTATTTTAAGTTTTGTTGTGTTTTGGGTTTTTTTTTACACTTAGAGATATGTTATTTCCCAAATAGAGGAAAAAAAAAATTTGATAATGTACATTTAGGGACAAATGAGAGTTTAACCTTCAGTGGTGGTCTTGCTATCATGATTTGGTGTCTTGTGGTTTAGTGATCAGTTCTCTGTAATGCATGCAGCTCTGAAGTGTCATGTCTACATCATAGGTGTATTTCTGTTTGGTTTAGGGCGATGTTGCTAATGAAGTGGAAACTGAGCAAATACTTTATGATGCGTCAGTTATGTCATTTTCTGCGGGGAGTTATTCTTCTTATGTTCAGGTTCGAGGATCAGTCCCTCTGTACTGGTCTCAAGATATTTCAACTATGATGCCTAAGCCACCCATAACATGTATGTACAAATTATTCTTTGTGATAGTTTGTGGTTAGTGCTGTGTCCTAAAGGAACACCTGAGAGAGTAAGTGAAACCTAAATTTGCAAAAATGAACAAATTGTCTATGCATTTGTTCTTTGTGAAGCTTTAATTTAAGGTAAAACAATGTTCTTTATAATAAACATCATGACATACAAACATTCAACAATATAAAAAGCTGCATTTGATGAAATTTAATAGAAAAAAATCTCCATCTTGGTCTTCACATTCAGAAATGGAATACAAAAACCTTCTGTTTCAAGGTGTTAATTTTCTTTGTGCTTATTATTTTGTATACAAATTTAGCTACATTTGGCTTAGTGTCGTGGATACAATTTTGAACCTGTTGAAAATGGTGGAAAGCATCTGGGCTAAGTTTAATGGGACCCCGAATATTTGCTCATTGTAAACATCTCATGAAAGTTTTGGTTAAGAAGTCACTTCCAATTTGGAGAAGGGAAGATTTTTTTTAAACTGCTTTTGCATGAAGAGGGAGAGTATGTAATCGTATCATTATTATTAGAGAATTAGCATGTATTTTGTGAAGAGTACTTCTAAGGGAATGGCTACAGCTTGCTTAACATTGTCCTGAATACACGTATTTATTGCAGTGGACCAAGCAGATCCTTTTGCACACGTTGCTGCTCTTCACTTTGACCAAATGCTTCAGAGATTTGGCTCTCCCATTATTATTTTGAATCTTGTGAAGGTACAATGTTTTGAATTTGTTCTATATGTTTTCTAATTTTTAATATGATGCTTATTTCTGTACAGTTTCTGTGTAATTTGGTTGTGCTCTAAACTAATACTAGGTTATATATGGCATATTTTCCTCATAAATCTCATCCTAGATGGATTACTACATAACTCTCTAACTGCTTCCACTACATCCCTTCAAAAAAAGAAGTTTCCCATGTTTATAGACTTCTTCTAGTAAACTCTCTCTGTTACAGTTTCCAGGTTTTTTCTATTACCCTTTAGATGTAAGTCCAAATAAATTTACCACTAAATTTAATGCAGCACTGAAAAATGCTAAAATAGTATGGTACTTTGCAAAGTGAGATTTGTAGGCTTCTTGACACAGATGACTGAGTTATTTTGAAATACTATGATAAAGGCTTATCTTTTGTTGTTTGCTCCGTCTGGTAGAGTCATGGAAGTATGAGCAGGAGAGAAATCTGAAGCATCTGATGCTAGCTAATGGGCAGTGCCAGTGGCAGCAGGGATGGACTAATGGGGGGAGCTTCATGATTGCTGCAGTATTTCAGTTAAATGCTGTGTGAGAGGCTGTGGTACAAAGCCTGTATTCTGAGTGGCACTGTAATTTTGGTTATTAAAACTTGTACTTGTGCTGGGGTTTTTTTTGTTGTTTTGTTTGTTTGTTTTCCTGTTCTGATCCAGTCATTTTCTGTGGTGATGTCTGTTTCCACATTTGAGTTTAATATATTTATTTGTTTTGCTTGGATCATATCTTATTTCTTTTCAGTCTTTAAAAAAAATCATTTAACTTAAGTTGTAGGACTGTATTCAGTAGAAAAAAGGATCTTTTATGTGCACATAGGATTCATTCCTAGTATAAAAAAAAAGGGGGGGGAAATACAAAAGGAAGGCTTTTAAAACTCCAAGTTGTAATAAATGGCAACTAGATACCCTATTTTCTATTTCTAGAAGCTTTCCTGTTTAGGAGTGCTTTTAAGACTGTCCAAGGGTCTATGGAATCAACTTAGGGTAGCATTTGTTGACAAGAAAATGATTTTATCTCTTGCAGCCATAGCTTTCAAAAAACATTGTTATAATGTGAGTCTAGGCTCTTGTGACCTTGACACGTGAATCATTATATGCTTTTATTCATAGGGCTTTTGATACAGTGGCTGAAAATGCATCTCTTTCCC
>NW_010559624.1:26852-27136 GCF_000687285.1 Phaethon lepturus
AAAAAAAAAAGGGGGGGGGGGAAGCCCCCAAATCTGAACACTTTTATTTGGATGTTGCTGTTGCTTTTAACACAAATGTTAAGCAATTCAATGTCCAGTACTTTTATTATTTGATTTCTTAAATGTTGATGAAACATAATCTGTGTCTTCCTCTATTTGTCTGTCCTAGAAACTTGTTAACTAGTAATTAATGTATTAGGCTTCCTTTGGGTTTCACAGAATGGTAGGGGTTAGAAGGGATCTCTGAAGATCGTCTGGTCCAACCCATCTGCCAAGGCAGGATC
>NW_010559625.1:0-534 GCF_000687285.1 Phaethon lepturus
TCGGCGGCGTTGGGCATCGTATTTCGAGGGGTTCTTTCGGCCAGACGAGAGCCGCCTCAAGGCAAAACCCCCAGCGACCCACGGCTACCCATTTCCCCTCCCTCAGCACACGGTACACCACCACCACCGCTGTACATAAAGCACACCAAACCGCGAGCGCTGCCTGCGTTCACTTCGACCCTTCAATGACACAAGAGCTTGAAGAAAGAAATATTAGCCCTTGCTAAATTGATCAAACAAGAAAAGCTGGCAGAAGGTTATGGGTGGCAGGACAGGGCACAGGAATGAGTTCTTTCTGGCTACCTGCACGCTTCCCTCATGCTCTTTTTGTGGGAAGGAGAAATAACCCGCACTGTACCTACCAACCTTCTGTGAAAAGTAGGATTCTCTTTTATCAGAGAGAAACAATTCCATCTCAGTTAACAGCTTCAGGAACAAGAACGGGGCCAGAAAAGGAGAAAATTTAAATAAAGAGCAACAGGAGAATAAATTAAAACCTGTGCGGCACTGCACCACCCGTGGGTGTGGCAGGTC
>NW_010559625.1:571-26891 GCF_000687285.1 Phaethon lepturus
CTCACCACAGGCCGCAGGGTGGGCAAGGGAGCGGCCCCTGGGCCTTGGGGGCTGCGGGAGCGCAGCGCTTTCTGCACTTTACAGATCAACTTTGGGATCAAGTTCATCCTGCTGGGGTGGGAACACCAGCCTCCAGATGAAGTGGTTTCAGCCCATTTCCTACCACACGTTACAATAAGGATTCCTGGCACCTTTGTTGTTTCGCTAAACCGAAATTGGCACCATTTGGCCACCAATTTCGAGACACCAGCACTGGCTGCTTTGAGAAACACCGGTTCATTGCACACAGGCCCCCAACAAGCTTGAGGCCGAGAGGTTTCTTGTTCAGCACTGGATGCCAGCAAGTCCAAAGTACTCCTAAAGCTCCTGTTCCCCATTCTGGAGTCCCAAGAGCCACCTAGTCTCCTCCCAGTCCTCATTGATCGAGCGTGGTAGCAAGCTCCATGCACAGCCAGATGTTTGTCACTCAGAGGTGGCTTTCCACTGGACTTTGGGGTTATTCTATTCTTTATGATGGTTTCTAGGGACACTAATCTGAGGAAATGAGCTCTGGCATTACCTTTCACAGAGCTGCTGCCAAGTGCTGCTGCCTGGGAGAAAGTAACAGGTTTTAGGAGCCCTGACTCCTACAGCACCTTCAAAGATCTGTAGTGCAGCTTGGGGAGAAAGCGCAATGCTGAGCACCCTTCCCGCGCTGCCTCCTCTTCGCCCCCTCCCTTCCTCACTCCTCTTCTATTTTTTCTTCTTCTTTGTCTCTGCTGTTTCTTCAGCACGAAGGAAAATGTGTGCAGAGGGGTCAGACAGAGGAGAAATGGAATGAGTGGGAAGGAAACCTAAAGGAAGAGAAAATAAAAAGGAAGCGATAACAAACAGGGAGGGAGAGTGTGAGTCAATGGGGAGCTGGGGAGGGAGAGGAATATATGAATGAACACGCAGACAGAATGAGGACAAATGTAGAATCCGAGAGGGAAGAAATGAAAGTGGGTGAGACTGCATTCATCAGGTTTTAATTTTGGCTCTGACAAGTATTCATTCCTTGCACAGAAGCAAACCTTTCTCCTCGATACTGCAACTGTTCTTAGCACACACTCATCTCCTAGATAAGGCTGGAAAATTTCTTTCTCTGAAGACAGTATATTTAGTCTCTCGGCCTTATGTTCCACATTCATTCGTTTCCACAATGTGGCAGACACTTCAGCAGCTCACACGATCTTGTTACTTTTTTGCTACAACATTATATAAAGTCCATTTGAAGCAGACCCTGTTCTTGAATACTAAGAGAATTCCCATTTTGTTCTCTCTGCCTCTATTTTACGCACCTTTCTATCCTCTATTCTATGCAACTGAAATCAGGTTTTTAAGAACGGATGGGTTTTGCGTAGCGCGCTGAAAGCAGACAGCTTTGGGGGTGTTGCCATTCCTCCAAGGCCTCTCATTCCTCAGCTGCCTTATAGTAATAACTCCTGGTTGAACTATATCTATTTATCTCCCCACACCATTACACCTTTTTTTTTTTTTTTTTTTTAAGAAAAAACTGGTTAGTCTACAAATACTGGCAGACTTCAGTGGAAGAGTAGAGCAGAGAAACCTTTTCCACAGCTCCGCTTTTCTGAAGCACGAAAAAAGCCGGACCTGCCTGAGACAGAATTTTGCAGAGTCACACTTCAGACTTCATGCTTCCTTCAGCCAATCGCTACTCCCATCACCTGGGCTAGGGCTCAACATTTTTTTAAAGCTCAAATTACTCCCAGATGTGATTCTCTGAAATCATTCTGTGGTGAATTTAGTCCTAGGTGTTTCAGTCTCAAAGCACGTGATACTCTCTTGGTGTTTTTCTTACCTGAAAGAATTGTACTCTGCTTGTCTTAAAAAAAGAATAACATTGTCTGAGGCACAAGTTACGTTTGTGCTAAAGGATGACAGACAGACTCTCAGCCTATAATCAGAAAGTTTATTCTGTGATGGATTATCCCTGACAGCGTTTAGCAAAAAATGTCACATATCACAAATGTGGGTCAACATTATGTAATGGGACGTCTGCCAATGGCAGCACAACATTAGAGACAGCAGTGTGTCATGTGTTTAAAACTGCAAAAGCTTGCAAAGGTTTTGCCACAACAGCAGCCTTTAGTGCTTTCAACATTGAACAGAGTATTACCAATTTCTGTAGTTCAACAAGAGTGGGTCTGTTATTATTGCAACCTCATATAAGAAGAGAGAAGCATCATTTTCTAGCACGACACATGCAGCAGCAAACACTGCTTGATCAGCACTGGATGCCAGCAAGTCCAAAGTACTCCTAAAGCTCCTGTTCTGTGACACACGCCTCTTGCCTGCTAGGTTCACAGTGCCTTATCCTGGCATTCACAGCCTCCCAGGTAGGTTACCAAGATCTTGCTGCAGGGCTACCACCCTACAGCAGACAGGCAGAGAGGCAGGCAGCCAGAGAAGCATGTGGCTTCTCTCCTAAAAGCCACAACCTCATTCGAGCCATAAAAGCAAAAGGAAAAGGTGCTGTGTGCTCCTCTCCTCCCCACAAACCAAGCCACACACCATTACGAAGTTCTGTCCTGCCTGTGCTGCACTCCATTTTGGGAAAAGGGTTCTGCAGCAGCAGCAGAGTACAGCACAGAGCTGCAAGGCAACCCTGTTCTGCCTATTTGAAAACACTTTTGTATTTCACACTAGCAGGTTTTTATTTGCAAGTTATAAAAAAACCCTCCTTTCTCAGACTTCAGCAAGGCTCAGAGTTCTAGCTCTTTCTTCCCACTTGGGAATAAAAAGACTTGTATTATTGCTCAGTGGACTGTGCAAGCAGAAGGCAGAAAGGCTACAGACAGTTTTCAGGAAAGAAAAACAAGAGCGGAAATAAAGACAGCCTTCCCCCACCCCCCTTAATATGTCACTTTTGAAGATAAAAGCAAAATATTAAAGGTCAGCTAAATAGAAGGGTCAAAACCAGTATCCAGCATTTTAGGTCAGTCCTAAGAGGAGCATTAGCAACTAACTCCTGAAGTTTCATGGAAAAAAATGCTTTGCAATTTCACAATCATTCTTTGTCTTTAGAGGACATGTCAGTCTTTCAGCATGCAAAGACACATACTTGCAAAGGATTGTGTGCAAGATATTCTTGAAATACCATAGGATTGAAGTAAAATCCACACACTGGTGACAGAAGGACAACAAAAAGATTTAAGACCCTAAGTAAAAGCCGTGACTAGGTACAGTTAATGTGCAGTGCGACACAGCTTCCTTTTCTACATGGAGACAAACATTGATGTGTGACAATTTAGAGTACTAGGCACAGTATCTCACCAGGAACCTCTTTGTTTTTTCTCAGGTAGCAATGAGCCTCCTCAAATGTTCAAACAACGAGGATGATGGCACAGGTCCCCTTTTTTTCTCTAGGAAAATCCAAGGCAGAGCAGCAGCACTTAGTTTTACCTCTGGAGTGAGTCTCCCTCTTTCTCCCACTCTCTGCAAAGGTTAACAACAGCAGCCAGGCACCCTGACACCAAGTCCAGCAGTGAGGCTGCAGCTCTCTTGGAAAGGGATCTGTCTGCTGTTTTCTGCCTTAATGTTGCTTGTGATACTGGGATGTCCTTGCTATTTCTGGGAACTCTCCAGCAAGATGCATGCAGTAGTTAATACATCTGAAAATGTCTCTCCTTCCCTGTTACAAAGACTTAATTTCAGCAACTGCATTCAGTTCATGCATTCAGACTTTTCTTGCAAGGCCACAAAGCATACTTTAAAACATCAAAGATACAATTCTGAGATAATCTTGTGACTTCTGGTGCCAGGGGATCTACTCATGAATCTGTAGTTTTTTGTATAGTATGATGTGAAATGGCTTCTGTATGAGGAAAAGCTAGTCTACTACTCAGATAAAAAGACAATCAGTCTGTGAAAAAGGCAACCGAGGGCATGTGTGATATTCACTAAAGCATGAGTAGCACAAACAGTGTAGCCAAAGTCTGACTGTTTGTCAAGTCTCGCAGTACAAGAGTTAGAGGGTGTCAAATGCAGTTAATAGCAAGCAACTTTAAAACAAACAGAAGGAGGTGGTACTTGATGCAATTGGTGCTAAACTTGTAAGGCCAAAAGATAGTGTCGATGTTAAAAGTTTGCATTGGTTCAAGGAGAGGCTGGAAAAGTTCACAGAAAATAAATTCTTTAGAGTTACTAAACCTCCAAGTGATTCAGAGTCCCTAAGCTGAAAATTATTAGAGTCTAGGGAAGAGTTACTGAAGACTGTTACATGTGCTTGTCCTGCTCTTCATCCTCTGTAAATGTCCATTTTCAGCCACTGCTAAAAAGACTATACTGGCCCAGGTAGGTCTTTGGTCTGACCAAGCACAATCAAGGAAACGTCCTGGTATCTAATCCTTACCACCCACCACCACCACATCATCCTCATTCGTAATGAACACTTCAGAGTGTGGAGCCCTCGGACTGCATCATCTGGGTGTGTAACTCCCAACCTACTCTGAGCAATGTAAATAATTGACAAGAAATGTTCCTCCCAAATATACAGAATAATATTAAGCAAATTATCATTTTATTATGCCGTTTAAGCTGCTGCTTTCCAAATTCAGTTTTCTGATCAGGTTTATAAAGCCTGAATAAGCATTTAAGAAAGACAAATTCTTTCACAGACAAAACTAATGTATTTGTAGCTTCATAAAATTTACTTGTTGCCTAATGGGCACAAAGTACTGTCAATGCTTAGCATTATCATTTATTAATATGCTTTTCTTTTAAGCTTAGCCTCACTTTATTAGAGCCATAGTACCCCTAGAGAACAACTAGAACCTTTTGTATTTCCTCTCTCCTCTGTGCTGTTAATTATTCTTCCTACTTTAGTATCATTTTCACATTTAATTAGTGCTTTATCCTCCAGATATTGGACTATATTTTGATCTTTAAAGGACACTACCAGCTACTTATCCTCAACAATGCTGACTGCTATTCAGCTTTACTTTCTGTCTACAGTTCAGTGGCCAGTCTGTGATACTTTTAAGTGAATTTTAGCCCAGGCTGACTTGTTTCAGTAATTCTCTTAAGATATTATGTGGCAGGGCACCAAATGCCTTTGTAAAGTCTTGATGCTATTCTGTACTCTACTTATCTGCTGGCTTCATCTTAAAAAGAAGTGGAAGGATAAACGTTCTAATTTTTCTGGCTTAGTTTACTGTAGTACACCTGTGTCATATCTGAGTCTCATTATACTGTTCACCTCCATATGAATACATTTTCCCTTTCTGCTTTAATATTTATACTATTTATTTCAATTTGGAGCCATGCCCATAAGACAATAGTTTCCATAGTTACTTTTAATTCAATTTTTAAAGACTTGTGACATGCTGACCTTTTATTAGTCTCCTGATACTTCCTCAATTATCTGGGGTTTTTTAGCAACTAGCTGTTCCATCAGTTCTATAAATACCCAAAGGGACACCTCAGATGCATTTGTTCTTAGTTATTTTTTCCCAGCAGTTCACAATTACATCAATGATTTCTTAACAAAGCCATTATTCAAAATTTAATCCCTTTCCCAATAAACTTCATGGCAAATGTCCAGTTAGTTTTAGTGGGAATAAGAACTGGTCTCAAAAATTTATCTCCTTATTACAAATTAGTTACAATTAATATTTTCTTGGTCGAGTAATTTTGCATTATTGTGCCTTTAGGACTTATAACACAGTCTCTTCATATTATCTTTAACCTCTTGGCAACTGTTTCAGTGTATCCTCCTGCTGTCCCTGTTTTTCTCATGTGCACTAAACTTGGGATACAAAAGCCTATTTTGGTGGCCCTCCAGTTTTCTATTTCCAGTGCAGTTTGTATTTTACTTTTACTTGCTTAAGTAGCCCACAGTGACCCATTCTCTTGTCTGTGTTTCCCATTTTCATGGGAACAAGACACACTTCTGCTAGCTTTCCATTACAGAATCTTCTAGAGTCTTTCCTACTGCCCTTCCCCTTTCCACAAAGGCTTTTCTTAAACTCTCTTGACCGATCCTGTGCATTAGGTTTTCCTCATAATACTACATCCTTTCATTGGATGACATCAAAACTCTTCAAAGACAGCCAAGAAAGAAGTACAGTTCAATAATATATAAAGTTAATAAAGAAAGTCTAGGTGACTAGTTCCGCAATGTCATCTGCTGACCTAGTTTTCTTATAACTATAGAGCTTTAAGCTTTTTGTATAAGCACAGAAGGTGGTTGTTCTAGATTAATGTTGATGCCTGCCAGCTTTTGTACCATCAAGATCTGCTATGACTGAGATGACGTGGCAAGACAGGAAAGACAGCATTGTCTTATCCCCCACTGCTACCATGAACACAGCTAATTAACTGCTAAGGAAACAGAAGGAAAATTATGTTAAATGAATGAGAGGAGGAACACCCAGACATTCCCTCTCCTTGGCTCAGAGCCTGGATACGTAGTGAGACTAGTCTTAAATTTCACTCACTCGACTCATAGTCACTTACTACAAGCTCTTACATTGTCTTTCAGATCTATGATTGTTTAAATATGTGATCCACAATTAGAATATCAGAAGGAAATACATTAGAAACAGGAATTAAGAGCTGCATTTTACCTGTGCTTGCTCTGGTAGGAACATATGCCCACTTAGCACCCATATACAGGTAGATTAGATAGAGAGAGTACATGAACAGACAATAAAGTGACTGTTAGTTTATAGCACTGTTTTGTTAATAACATCCACAAGAATTTTAATTAAACCACGTTCTGCTCTGAATGGTGTCCTATCACCGTTACTTGTGTTCTGAATATATGGCAACCCTGCAGCATGTTATTCATTGTACTCTAAGAGTCCTTACAGATTTCCAGTTGCTGTACATATGCAGTGCCCCAGTGTGGTTAAAGTCAGTGGAGGAATTCTGGCCTTGTGTGAGCCTTGAAAATCATAGAACTGACTCCAAAATCTGTTAGTGACTGATCTGTTGCTCCTGGTTCTTAAACAAGGCTGCACAGGAGGATAGTTGCAAAGGCCACGTTTAGCCTAAGGAGCTTATTTGCCTTAGGATCTTTCCACAGCCACTGGGGATTGGTAAAATCCTCTGCAGAGTGTCTCAATGGGAGCTCATTGTGGGTGCTCTGAGTTACCCCAGAGGAAACATTTTCTCTTGATTCTACAGGAAGCCGGGGGAGAAAAGCATTCTGAGGCTAAATCTAGCCTTTGTGAATGCTCCCTAAATTACTCTTATATGTATTTGCAACAGCAGTCTCTGATAATCTGCAATATATTCTGGAATGAGAAATGAGAACAGCAAACAAATACGGCAAAACTCTCTCTTCTAGGCTAACACTAGCCCGTCACCTCCTTGTCCAAAGTTCAGGGGGCTTCATCTACACAGGCTCGCAGGGACAGTGCTGGCTGCAAAGCAGAACAAGTAGCCATTTATCCAGGCACAGCTGTTGCCTAATGACAGAGGTCTGACAGTGGCTCCTGTGTGATGGAACGCGGGTCTGTTTTCAGACTCATCTGATCACTGCTTAAAAAAAACTGCTGAACTTGCGTCAAAAGCTCATCATCTGTAAATTCTTCTTCTCTAATTTCCTCTTTTTCTTCCTTGCTAACTGCTAACCTGGTATCCTGCATAAGCTTTTTTTACCAGATTACCAGAGTTATTTCTCTATTTTTTCCTTTTTATACCAATATTATTATTCTTCTTAACTCCCTCCTCTCTTATTTTTCTCCATTTTTAGTCTAAAAATGGAGAAATCTACTCCCATCTGTCTCAATGCCAGCTTCTGATTAATACATCTCCACATAAATTCAATTTAGCCACTGACAGTATTTTTATAGGTTTAACCACATGACATCCACCTGGTCATTTCTGGGGCATGGAGGGGAAGTGAGGTAGACAACAGCAAAAAAGCAAAAAAAAAATTTGCTTTCTGTGTTGAAGTGGTTGGTTTTATTTAGTTAAATAAAATTTTCTTGGTGCCTTGTCCTTAGCATAACTATTTACAGTAGCCGCTGCTAGACAAGAAAGCTGTCTTCATGCATTTTATCAGTCTCACAACATATGCCTGGTCATGCTGTGGAAATACAAATTTGTGCATATAAGTGACAGAAAAGTTTTACAACAGCAGATCCAGCAGAGCAACAAAAGTAATGGTGTAAGGTGGAGCTATACAGAGTTTTGTACTTTAAATGCTAGTCACCTAGATTAGTTCTACTATTTTGTGTGGGCAATAGCTACACTGCTACAGTTTATTTCCTTAAATTTTTAGAAAGTCACTACCCTTTTAAACATGTTTTGTAGCTGTAGCTCCATCAAATTAATTTAGAGGTTGCACCAGCCTAATTGTACACGTCTACAGTGATATAGTTAACGTCATACAAAAACCGAGCACAAAACCCTCTCGATTTCTGTGTACCACTAAACAGCTCCTGCCAGGAATGAATTAGCCCTGGTTTTAACACAGTACTGAAACCTGTGCATATTTTTGGAGCAGGGCCAAATGTTCATTTATCATTAAAACTCTAGAAACTTATTACTACATGTGCATTTACGCTCATAAAATTTATTAAAGCAAAGTTATCCAGAAAAGGCAGATATGGCACAGATTGAGCCTAAAGAGAAATGCAAAACTGAAATTCTTCATCACCGATCATGGCCTATTCACATTTGCCTAATAGTGCAATAGAAATGAATGCCCGTGGCACTAAATTATATCCAAATCCTCCACTCTCTGCACAGAGTTTAAGGCCTGAGCAAAAATGCTCCATGACCACTTTTTTATCATCTACTCTGTGGTTTTCTTCTTTCTTGAAGTTGAGTAATATATCACTATAAACTATGGGGAGCAAATGAAGTATAAATCAAGCTAAGTCCGAGGGTTAATGAGATTAGCAGCTATCAGACCCACAGGCTATATATAGCCTGACCACTAAGTCTTATGCCCTCAGGAGTTAATAGCAGGGCTATCACAAACACCAAAAATGCATGTGACTGGCCTCTATCCGAACTGCAAGCAAAGCTTCCTGCTTCCAGCACAGAAGCAGTTATGTCTGGTAAAAATGTGACCGCAGATAATTCAGGGAGAAAACACAGGCACTCCAAGATGTTTTCAGGGCTTCTTCCCATGCTTAGGAGGGATAAGAGATTCTTACTGACAAATGAGACACACATTGGAAACCTAGCTGTGAAAGTAGAGGTTGGTCTCCCCCACTTCTCTCACCAGGTAGTTCCAAACTACCTTCTTCATTAAAACTTACAAAAATGACAAAAAAAAAAACATGCAGTGAACATGATGGCTACCATGCGGGAAAACAAGCTACATGGGTCTTGGTTTTATTTTGGTGCACAGTGCTTCAGCATTTAAAACTGTTGAGAACAGTTGTTAACAGCAAGCATTATGACATAGCAGACAGTTTGGGCAAAGATGCTCACACTCAATGTGTGGCTGTTTGGTTGCAGAAGGCAAATGCCTGGGAGGTGCCAGGAGTGTCAATACAGAAATAGGAGCAAGCAGTGGGATTAGACTACAGTTGGTTTGGGGTTTTCAGCACTCATTAAAATGACTGCCTGACAGCACTGTCTAAATGGAAATATTATGCAAGCTTTATGCAAACTGTGAATTCTTGGAGTAAAACCTCCTCCCTGTATCTTGCTGGGAAAAACACATTATCGACAAATATATTCAGACTGAAATAGATCATGCAACTAGTTTTAGAGAGAACGTATGGTCTTGGCGCTATTTTCTCATTTTAGATTTCTCCACCCTCTCTAGGGATGGTGGTCTGAACTCCTTATACTGTCAAACTCTCTCTGACATCAGCAGAAAATTGCTCATCTCAAAACACAGCTGAGCAGAGCAGCCAGCTCCCTCTCCTTCAGTCAGTTGTTCCCAAATTGAGGCTGCAATCCCCCATGCAGCTGCAAGGCAGGCAACTGAGAGCAGGGTCAGTTCTCCAACCTATTATGTGGTTGGTTCCACAGGCTGTGGGAGCAAAAGCTTTGCTACAACAATGATCGTGGGTATCTTCTTTCACTGCTTTTAAATTGTTTTCTCCTCTTCCTCCCCCTCAACTAGCCATGGAGTCTTATTACTGCTTGATCCATCTGAACCCTAAGGCAAAGTTTTCAATACTGGGCATGCTCCTGCCAAGATACTTTTGTATGAATTATAAAGTCAGGGCATTCAAAGAGTACTTCAATTCCCTTCCTGCAGGCTGTCTTCATGAATGCTTATTCATCTTGAAATGATGGTACGCTAAGAAGTCACTTAAGCTCTTAAGCTTCCCTGATCTCATGTCACAACTTCAAGAACAACCAGAAGGGAGAAGAAGAATGCTCGGAAAAGCATAAAAACAAAAACTGTAGTCAGAAATATTCCTGTTGCTGCAACTACTCTTAAATAAAGACATCACTCCCTGCACAAAGAAAGCGTAACAGTACGTTCTGCTATATAGCTCATAACAAACTTTGCTTCAGAGCAGCATTTTTGTCACAAAATATTATTGCTGTAGTGTCCTCCTTGTTTTGGGAAAGTAGACAAACAGATAGAAAGCCCCACTGCATGCACCCCTCTACAGAGTGTAAAGGAGGAGAAGCAAATAGCAAAGAGATATCCAGCCCGCTTCTGCTGTGGGAGGACCGTTGGCTATTTCTGACAAACAGAATATTGTTCTGACAGAGACATATCTTAAAAATATTTTTTTCCTGTCATTACATTTAGCAGTATCAGTAGCCTTTACAAAGGACTCTTGTATTTTAAAGATAACATTACCACATGAACACTAGCTGTGCACTTCCAAAAAGGCTAAACAATACATTTCTTATAGCCTTAAATCATGTCTTCCAGGCCTGCTGGAGATCAGAGGGGTTTACACAGGGGAGCACCTAAGTGCAAGTCACTTGTCATGTCCTACCTGCTAACTAAAGAGCAGACAAACACTGGCAGGCTTGGCTGGAGCTGCAGGCACGCAACGCTTGCTGTGCCTCATTTCAGAAGTATAGCTTTGCTTCCCTTTCTCTCATGCCCTCTGCCACACGCCGGCAAGCAAACCGGAGCATGGGAGCAGCTGACCACTTCTGATGCCAAGGCACTGTATGTGGTGGACTGTAACAGCCTGTGCTCGCCAGCACTTCTCAAAGAAAAGGAGAAGGCAGTGTTCCTCTCAAGACTTGTGAGGGCAGGGGAAGGAAGGGGAAAGGAAGCTGCTCTCTGTACTCTTTATCCTCTCATGGGAGCTAACCAGAGGAAGTCAGATTTGGGAAAACGTATGAATATGAGACCATGGCAGGTTGTCCCCTTGTACATAACACAGCAATTGCAGGAGTGCTGCCAGAGCCACGCGCCAGCTCTCGATGCCTAGTTCACACAGGTTAGGAAAGTGGGCAAGACGGAGGAACAGGAGCCCCTCAACACCCTGATGCTCTTTCTCCCCTTCCCAGGGCACAGTGCAGTGGCTGGCATAGCCAAAGAAGCACACACACATGGCAGAGTGCTCTCAAAACCTCTTTGCCCTTCTCCTCCCCAAAGTGCTTTCTCCTGCTCACTCTCTTTGCTTACCAGTGGTTTCTGTGGGAGGACAGAAAAGGGAAGAGCAATAAGGGGCGAATGTAATTTGCCATTTCCAGAGACGACATGGCACTGCTGGAGGGATCAGCAGGCACGTGCTAGTCATGCCCCCCTCCATGAGGACAGAGCAGGGGCACACAGAGAAACCATAACTCTTGTGGTGAGAAGACTTCAGCTTGACATGTACCCTCCAACTGAGTACTCCCTCCCCACACTGCCCTAACTCTGAGTCTGCAGGTTCCCTGAGAGGCAGGAGGCTGGTGGAGAGAATGGACTCCACACATTTCCATCATTCAGAGACAGTTTATCAATTGTTTGAGGACCTGTCCACATCGAGTTTGATACTATTTTCAGAGCTGCGTAATGACTGTTGATGGCATCTGCCCACAATTGGCAGCAAGCATTGATGAGTACTGTAAACAACCAGTTTCCAAAAAACAGCCGCGTGTCTCATTTCTGCTCCAGGCGGCTCATAAAGATCCATTGATGGTAGTTGCTATTTAATATGGTAAATTATTTTGGAGATTACAGTCTTCTCTTATGTAACCTCCTTACATAAGGACTGAGAAAGAAAACATGTAAAGAGCAGATTTTGAACAGCAAAACAGCAGGGGATCTGGAGCGCAAAACAGGTATTACCATTTTGAAAGTCTTTTCTGAACATCCACAGCTAATAAAAAGCCAACAGAAATACAATTCCCCCTCTTTTAAATATACACAAGAAACTCAAGTAAGAGTTGCACCTCCCCACAGAATCCTGTGTGATAATCCACTACCTGGTGTTTAGCTAACCAGATGTTCAGTGAATGAAATGGGAGGTAACTAAGCAACTAAGTTTTAAACCTAAGTAAAAACAAAACAAAACTGACAAAAAGCTCCAAAACCTGGAGCCTAGAGATTGCAAATGAGTTGTTCCTGGGGTAGGTTCATGTTGGAGAAAAGCAGCTTGTTCTTCCTAACCAGCTACCACATGGCGACACACGCTGTCTGGCAGTTTTTGCACGCTGATTTATGAAACCGTGCCCTGCTACTCCGTTCAGCCTCCCCACGTGCTGCATCAGCAGCTCCTGCTGTAAGCGTATTGCTTGTTGCTCCTAAGGAAGAGTGCATTCATTCATTACTGCTTGTTCCTCATAACTCATGCTTGTAGTAGAGACAGAGGAAATGACTTAAAATGCTTAAAATCTTGATGGCAGAGAGACCAGAATGTAAAACAAAAGATAAAGAGAAGGGAAAAGAAGCAAGAGTAGCAGAATGGATGGAAAATGTGGAGAGGCTCTTTTGCCCTTTTTATTCACATTTATTACTGTCTGCTCTGTTCCTTCCTTTATCTTCGTTTGCTATATCATGTGTCATACCGCAAGCTTTAAGAACATTGTGCTCAGATAAGATGGCACAAAGACAACATATGCAAGACCTGAATATACCAGAGAGATTAACAGTGTTCACGGGTGGAGGCTGTTTGTAGTAATGTGAGAATACCTCAACAAGTTTCATACCTACAGAAAAAAGGTCAAAATTAGGAGAGGGTCTGTCCTGTCCTTGCTTCTGAGCATGAGCTATAGAAGCCTCACAGAATTCCAAAACTCAGTAAGTGATGGAGGTTTTTTCGCCGCTTTTAGGTGGGATTTAAATCGGTTCTTAAAAGAGCTGAGAAAATACTGGAAAAAAAGTCCACCAGCATTTGCTCAAACTTTTTTATTAATCCGGTCCTTCTATGTTTGTCCTTCATATACATTCTAATAAATGAATTTGCTGGTGATGAGACTCACATACACTGAAATCATCATGCAAATCACTCAGTGAAGGATTTGGAATAATGCACTGGTAAAGACTGGGTTCTTAAAAACAGACGTAACTAGGGAAATTTCACCTCTGCCCTGTTGCTACACTAGTTATAAAGAAAGGGCTCATACCCGATTTTTTTTTTTTCCTCAGTTCAAAAAGCTGTAATTCTGAAATTAGCTAACATTAAAATGTTTTCATGCTGGACTTTATCAGCCGGTCAAATGGAAAACACAGCCTAAACATGCATGTTGTATAAAAAACTTGTAAATTTTTTTCTGTTTGCATTTTTTCCTTAAAACGCAAAACAGTGGTTGGTGTGCATTTCCTTGGCAGTAAGATCAAGGCCATACTTGAGGGAAAAAAGGTTGAAGCTCCTACCATTGGCTCCATTTACAACGAAATATCACAGGTAGAACAAACCCAAACATAGTACTTGCACCAGTCTCCTCTTAAGCCCTGCAGAATAGCTCTGAAATATAAGGTAGAGAGAACCTTCAAAAAGAGTGAAAGTAAGGAGGAAAAAAACCCCCAAAACTAGGTGAATATATACTGCATGTTCTTGTTTCATTGGGGAAAACCAGCGATGGCATATTGATCATCTGACTAGATTCAGTCACTTAAGAAAATGAGACTTTCACATGTTTACAACTGAATTACTAAATGTGAACAGACGTGTTACCACGGCGGCTGATGCTGTTAGCCCTGCTGAGCTCTCTGGCTCTGATGCTCAGTGCTGTTGTTGCACACACCAGCTCCACGAGTCTCCTGCTTTGCTGTCCTACATCCAGCAAGTGAATCTGTTTGTGTGTCTGGCCGGTGCTATATATGCCACGGAGTTCATCACATTTTAGACAGACTTCTTGAGACAGATCTGGAGACCTGGTAACCCACAGTGTGCAGATACATACTTGACTGAAATTTCTAACACAAGTGTTCTTTATGGGGCAGACCTTCACAGCAAAAAAAGAAATCAATATTTTTAAAGCATTTCGCTATTGTCACGTTGAGAAACACAGACATGGGGAATTTCAAGAAGGTAACTTTCTGCTCAAAGATATCTTTTCTATTAACAATTTTCTTTAAACTATCTCTGCAATTTTTATAATATTCTAACAGTGCTCTTCCTCCTTCCACTTGCTGTGTTGTTTTCCTTCATAAGCAGTAAATTGGCTGTCTGGATCTCTTCATTCACTGTGACATTAGGTACTTAAGCCTAAGGCACCAATGCATAGGGTGGCAACGTTTTGGTTCTGAAGATGAAATGCATCCAGGCACTGAATTCTGAATTTCAATTATTTCTTGACCTATGCTGACAGTTTGCACTCTTTTTTTCTCCACTCCTTCTAGGAGGGAGACATTCAGTTATCCAAATATTTCTTTTGGACACAAATATAGCTTAGTTGCAAAAATAACTGAACGTATATGAACGGCAGACCTTATTTATAACTGCTCTGTTCCATATGTGATTGCTTGTCTCCAGTAAGGATACTTACATCTAGCTGAGCTGTTTGTGTTGGAGGCAGTGGCTGCAGAGCAGTATCATTTGGCAGTCACCAGATAGCTGAACTTTCTTAGTGCTCCTCTGTACGTGCCCCACCAGACATTATTACTTTAAAAATCTCTAATACTGCTTACTAGAATTCTGAAGTAACAGTTTTTCTCTGCTTCTGAAAACTTTTTGCTTTTCCTTCTGTACTGAAGTCATGGTTTTCATTCTCCCCCTCTCAACCCTCTTTTGCTGAGTTGCCTTTTTAAGTCATTCATCTAATAACAGCATATGCAATATAAATTTTTTTGTATTTATATATAACACCTATATATTTGTCAAGTAAGGAACAGAGGATAAGGAAAAGTGTAAGGATAAAATATCTCTTATGAAGTCCCCTAAAACGGGGATTATGTTCTTTCTTCCCAGAGTGATAGCAAGAAGGAAATTCACTGATTTTGACACATGGGTTGAAACAGAAGGATCCAGCCCAGTTAGCCTCAGTGGAACAGCACAGAAGGATTTTCACAGGAAGACGTTCTAAAATGACACCTAGAACTTAAAGGCACTGTATTTCAACATTGATTAGAATAATTAGTTTATACCTGTTATGACACTATCTCAAGCAATTTAAGCATAATATGCCCTGAAACTATAAACAAATAATTTGGCAACAATCTGGAAGAATGCTTTATGTGCAGTGACCCCTGAAGACAGTAAAGGAATGAAGTTATCAAGAGAGTCTGAGCAGCAGAAGCCCTGCTAGCTTAAGAGATGTACATGTGGATGTCTATTTCCAGACTTTGCTTCTAAACTATCAAACATGTCCCTAAAATAACATTACACCAAAACTGGCGAACATCACAACCTAGAGACCCTCCAGCTTTCTACTTGAGTGAATATTTCCATGCAGCTAGAACTGCTGAAAGGATTAATTATGACTTGCTCACGTTTCATCTCTCCTGTAAATGTCCTACTGAGAATAGTAAAACATTGGATAGCAATGGATTATAACGTCAGGAGTTTTGAAAGCACTGAAACAGTAACACTCCAAAACCTCTGTTGACTTAGTACACAAACTCCAAACAAGAACAGTACTGCTGGTATTTTGGAAAGAGGTTGGCATGTCATTAGATATGTTTTGATATTCTGTATTTCTATTTCAAAATATTGAAGTGGCCATTGAGTTCTGAAAGGATGTACATGAACAAAAGTTGCAGGGTTTTTTCCTCACATTTTGATGATTACCACCACCACTGTGTAATCTTTACATGCCTCTTTTTCATCACAAGTCTACAGAGTATAAAATTCCTCCTGATAATCAAAATAAAGCTCCATGGACAGAGAAAAGTGATTACACAACCACAGAAATGGCACACACCAAATTAAGTTGCCTTTTTTCTTTTTTAAATTTGAGAAATATAACTGTGTTAGAAAATAGTGTAAACAGAAATAAAAAGGGAAACAAATTCAAGTCTTGAATATGCCTTTGAAGCATATTTTGGAGGTCAGCAGGCAGAGTCTTAGATCTGAGGTAAACACTTATAGAGATGTAAAGTTATCAGAAATGATCGTCACCTCCACTTCCATGCACCCAAGACAGGAATGCAACCTCGCATGCTTTGGCTTGATAGTAAACATACCATCATGGGCTGGAGGACCACAGTCTATGAGCAGAAGGGCAAAATGCACGTGTGCAGTTTAGACACAAAAGCTGATTATCGAAGTCACCTTACCCTGTTACAGAGAAACACCATGCCATGGGGAGTCTTCCATAGTTGCATGTTTCTATACTGACCTAAACAACCCGTCTTCCAGCAGCCACTGCAGAAGCCCATTCCTTGGGTAGGATGAGAGGTAGGAGCTGTGTAACTGCAGGAAGACTCCATTACAGCTGTAAGAATAGTTGTCTGCCATATGTACTGTATGCAAGTGCTCATTTTAATTAAGGTTTAATCTCCTCACTCTCTGCACTAATCCTTGGTTCTCTTTCATAATATTGCCACAGACCACTCCAGGGTGTTTTCTATCATTGAAAAAGTCTTAACTTTGCTGTGTTTGGTCTTCTTTGACAGGCTCCTGTGTATCCATCTTCATCTTTTATATTCTGACAGAAATCTGCTAATATGTGAAGCAGAAAAAACCCACCAGTGTTTCAGCATTAATTGGATGAAAATGGCAATTTGCGGATTTGAGGAATAGCAAAGGTACCACTAGATTGTGTGAGTGGGCAGCTGGCACAGTAGCTTTTGCCAACATTTGCGTCAACATGGGAGTACAGCAATATGGTAGCTGTTAACATTGTACTCGATAAATATCTCATCATACGTGAAGACATGACTAGCCTTTTTGAGGAAGAAGCTGCATATTCTCTGCATCCACAGCAGGATTTTATGTGTAACCCCAGCAAATGTCAGCAGGCCTTCACGGGTGCTTAAATGCTGTATACATAAAATTGCTGTCTCTGTAGGGGGAAACAGTGCATGGGGAAACAGTGAAACAATAGTGAAATAATTCACACATTGAATTATCCAGAGAAAAATAGTATAATGCTCAACATGGCACTTTTTCTTAGCTGCCTCAAGCCTTACGGAAAAACACACAGGCCTGCTGTTGCCAAGTGCACATGAAAATTTTTGTTACGATAAGACTTGGTTTCTATGTGCTATATATGTGCACCCATAAAATGGAAGCACTTAAGTTATTTCCAACATTATTTTTTTGCTGCTGTTAGAAACAGGAAGGATGTTAAAATTATCATTTTAGGACTAAGGAAATTGTTTCTGTTTCACATGAATTTTATACATTTCGTAACTATTGGAGTTAAACAACAAAGACAATATTGTAGATAAAATTGGCACTAGACCTCAGTGGGGTGTGTTTCTACAACTATTTCTTGCTGTGAGGTTTCTTCCTGTGGATCTCTTGCAACCCTTACACAAAGATTCACTATATTCTTCTATTAGGAAAACAATTAACTGGTGTTAGGTTTCTACTAGTCACATTCTGTTTTCATTTTGCTATGACATTTCTCTCTGTGAGGAGCGAGTCTATCTTTCTTCCTCCACCTTCTCCAAATGGCCTTTTTTCTGTGCCTCAGTCCACCACTGCTACTATTCTGACGGTCATTCCTACACAGCTACTAATTCTCAATAATTCTCAGAGCCCAGCGCTCTATACTTTATGCCATATATGTTCCCTTAGAAGAAAGTCCTGTATAATAAAATTTATCATAACATCAAGAACTGAAACATCACCATTTTGAAGAGCCCAAACAGCTGAGATTTTCAAGAAATTTTGTCTGTGAAGCTTCAGATAGGTTGATTTACGGGCACAAATAGCAGCAAACACAGAACTGGAGCAAACTCAAAATATACACTATAACACTTGACTTGATCTTTTAGTCAATTTCATTGAAAATGAACACACTAGATTTGGTAAGGTGATATAAAATTGTGATTTATTTTCAAGACCTATGCAAACACCCTAAGTTAATAAATTCCTAATTTTTATTTCTTTCTACAGTGTCTACTAGTATCTCGCTGCTAGCATGTACGTGAACCACAGAGTAAGCATGCTTTCTAACACCGAGAAATTCTAAACCAAATGCAACAAAATGTCCTATCAAGCCACTAGTAAAACTAGCTGGCTACTCAGGTAAAGAAAATTTTCCATTCAGTAGTAATGATGCTTATCCACTCTCCAAACCAGTTTCCAAAATGAGGATTCTACCCACAGAACATTCCCCATGTTTTTATTTTTATGTTCACAAAATCATATGCTGTCTTTTATGAAAGAATTTGGGAATGTAAGGCAGCGGAGGAAAAAATTACAGTACTAAATGACAGCACTGTTTCAAACTAAAATGACTTATTAAAGTGTTTTGGCTAGTATGATGGACAAAAATGCCCTTACATGCATAGGAAATTAAGTTTTATAGTTTCACATGCTAATATAAGAAGGGTCATTTACACTTTCTTACTGAAAAGTTAATGACTTGCACATTCCCTAATAAAATACTTTCAATAAGCCTCATTAATATAGATATTTACATTTATTGTCATAAGCATAAAAAGGAAGATACTTTCTCCACCCTATCCCTTAAGCCTAAAAGCCTGAAGTTTATATCTGTAGAGAAATATCAAACTGCAACATTCCCTCACACAAAAAAACAAAACACAAAAATTGCACCTTCTGAATGAAAATTAAGATCCTGAAATGTTGCTCTGGAAAGTGAGATATCATCAGACTGATTTTAGCAGCAGGCAGCCAAGAAAGACCATGGCAGGGGTGGGTATAATTTTTATATCCCCACTGCCTGAGAGGAGTGAACAGCTCATGGGGACGGGCCAGCCCCAGGCATGACAGAGGAGTGGAGAGCCCGACCACACAGCAAAGTCACCACTTCTCTTCCAGCTGGAGACTAAGGCTATATTTTAAGCTGCCTCATTTGTATATACCGAGGAGGTGAAAGAACCACCTCATGCCAGTTTGGCTGGACACCAATCACCAGTTTGGCTGGACAGCAAAGAAGTTGAGGAATGAATCTACTACTTGTTCTCTCCCAGGGTGTTTTCAGTTGTCCCAAGGACACAGGAGAGCCCCATCAACCCAAATGCATATATTCACACATTGCTCAGAGGTGGCTGAGATGCGTCACTGTATCTGCTGTTCCCAGCTCTGATTTCTCTTTTTGAGCTGATACTACCTAGTGAGTTAAGTCTGGCTTGTAGCCATTCCATGGATACAGATCCTATCTGTATATGGTGTTGTATGTTTTGTGCATTTGATAATGACAGGATAAGTCTTAAGCCATGGCTGTACTGGCCATCTCCAGCATGCCTTCCAAGTAACAAATAAGCCTTAGGAGAAATGTTAGTAAGGAAATACTGTAAAAAAACATTTTGTATGGAAAGTACTCTGCCATGACATATACAGTGTTATTTTGGACAAGTTTACTTAATCAAGCAGTGAACAATCTTGTATCAAAATAAGGACAGCTGGAAGAATTTAATACCCTACATAACTAGCTTTCCAATAAGAATTTAAATGAAGAAAAAAAAAAAAAAAGTAAATCCAAGCATGCTGACCCATGTGAGATTCATGAAAATGGAACGTTATACGTATGAATTTGACAGAGTGTGGAAAGTGTTGAGAAATTTATAAAGCCGAGTACTACTCACTCTTCATTTTGCAGTGAACCAATACTCTGGTAGGTTTTATAATCCTAAGGGGACCTGAAGCAAAACCACTTCAGATGCACAGTAGAAGCACCTATTTCTCAAACTAGGTGCCAAAATAAATAGCCTGATGTCCCATCCAGTAGAATAGAGATCATTCTGCACATATATAAATAAATAAAACTCCACTCAGAAAACAAGCCACAAACAAACAAGAAAACCTTTATCCTTGAGCATCTGGGATCCAAAGGCATTCAAGTCCAAGAGAACAAATCATATTTGAGCTTTGTCACATGCTAAAGAGCAGGTCTAACCTTCCCTTCAGAAGAGGACACAGTCTCTTACATTCCCAAATCATGTACTACTCTCCTCCAAAAATAAGTAAATATAAAATGTACTCATTTCATGGAATCAGCCATAACCTTTTGAACAGACAGGAAACCTGATGGACTGAGATGCAGTGAATCCCTTACTTGGTGATTTCAGGAAGGGAAACTTTTGGTTTTGAAAGTAGTTTTTAGATAGTTTTCCAACTTCATGGATTAGAAGATCAACAGTGTAGAAGAATACAATTTCATGTTGTTAAACTCTGGATACATGTGGGAACCAGGCAAAAATACTTAATACCAGCAGAGTAAAAAACTAAAGAAAAATGCACATCAGATTCGCCTGTATAACGTGGGTATTCCCACTCAAATCCCTCAGACATTACATAGTCAGGATTGCTATTAATTCTACAATAAATTCTCCTCCTGCTCTCCACAGCACCACTATCCCCTTTTTGTCGCATATCTGAACTTCTCATTGAATCTCCTTCTCCCTGCAGGCAGACTGTTCTTCCAAGTCCCTCTGTCCTGCTTTCTTTGTTGTCTTCATCACCTTCCTCTCCTAGTTGCTCAGCTCTTTCCTAGTTCCCTTTCCTCCCTCTTTCCAGTCTCTCTCTGCCCCAGGACTGCCATACCTTGTGCACTGGGTGACCGACTGGGATCCTTGCTTGAGGAGCTGCTCCCGCTGGAGATGGCAACTCCTCCGTGGGCCGTTCTCCTCACAGAGGGCTCCGCGCTGCCCTCCCAGTGCTCCTCCCGCCAGTCCCCTCTTTTGGGCACAGAGAGGAGAGGTTTTGTTGAAAGTTGCGTTGAGGCCTCGTGCGGTGAACGGTCCTGCCCACTCTGGCCACTGGCCAAACACCAAAGACACCTGAAGTGAAGGGTCAAATAAGGGACCTGGGGTGCTGCTAGCCCTATCCCAAAGTCACGTGGGTGGGAGCTGGGAGCTCTGAAGGCCGCCCACCTCCCCAAATCCCTTTGCAATCAGTGCTCCTTGTAACTTCCCTCTCGGTACACGTACTCTTCCAGTACCAGAATTGGTGAGGGTGAGCAGGGGAGAGGAGGGAGGTGGCTGCACAACCAGGCTTCCCCTGCCGCCACTGTCATCGTATTTGCATTGCAGGGAGATGATCTGGCTGCCTTTGTGGGGCCCTTTGGCAGGAGCCCAACAGCCTTTCTGTGCCACTGCTCACATTGTACTGCAGGAGTATAAACACGGGCTTGTCCACAGCGGTCTCGACAGCTCTGGAGGAAATCCATGACCGCCCAGTGTCAAACAGGCCAGAGAAGCTGGGCTACTTTCTGTACACCAGCTACTGCCCATATCCTAATTCCCTTTCTCTTGTAGGAATATTGAAGTTTACCGGTATCAGAGAAATAGGACAAGGGAATATGATGGCGCTGCGATAAATAGTCTCACTTAGAGTTTGATACTACAAAATTGTCTTTAATGCCCCACTGTTTCTAAAGAAACAGACTGGACTGTACTTAACATTTCTCAGGACCATGCCAAGATGCCAGAGATAAATAAATGAGGCAGAAAATACATAATATTTCAGGAGAAAAAAAGAGCTACTAGTCTGAGGAGAAAAATTATTTTAAAACCAGAAAAAAACATCTCAACCAAGCCTCTCTCTACCCTACAAATATTCAAAAGCGTAAAAGATATTATCAACACTCTACTCCCTCCTGTCTAATCTCTCTTTGACAGGGAAGGTAATCCTGGAAAGCATAAAGACAAGATCTTTTATCTACCTAGAAGTCTTAATACCCTACTGCTAGGCTCTGTGTATGAGCTACCAGAGCATTACGCTGACTTTGCACAGATTTGAATGCACATACTCCAAGGCCTGAGAACACAAGAAATAGATTTAAAAAAAAAAAAAAAAAAAAAAATCAGCAAGGTTGGCTCTCTCCAAGGTTTGAGATCTTTAGACTGGAAAAAATTCCCATGCATTTCCTGAACTTAAAGCATGGACTTGAAACCCTCTGGCCTTGTTGAGATTTCTGCTTCCTACAGCTGTAACACAAGGCCTAGTCTTCTACAAAAACTAAGTGTCAAACTTCCCTTGGGCCCCACCATGTTCAGACCAAGAGCTAATGTTGTTTCTATAGTATACTCTGGAATGTACGTGTTATAGCCCCAAATTATTGGGTTTTTTTATTTCCTCTGTTGTCGCTTAATCAGAGTTGCTTTGCTGACAAGGAAAGCCCTTCCTGAATGCGGAACCTGAAGTCTAGGGAAGCGCAGTGTGCAAGCAGGACCTCCATCCGCTCTCCTTTGCCCATCCCACAATGGGGCTGTCAGAGGGGTGAAGCACACGTTAACAATACTGTAAGATAGTATTTTAGCTGTCTGTAAAACAGAACATGACGTTTCATGAATAATCTGTTTTCTGCAAAGACAAAAGACAGGATTCTCCTGCCCACTTCCCCGTTGCTGCAGTGATGAGCTGATCAAACTCTTGAAGACCACATGTGGAAGCTGATGTAAATTATCGTTATTCCACTGTTTTCAATGAAGCTAGACAAATTTATACCCACTGAGAAACTAATCCTTAACATACTGCAGTAGTGTACTACTGTACAAAGGAATATAGTTACAAAATTGCAATGCAAATATGGATATGAAAACAAAAAAGAATCTTTCTCTTTCTTAAAAGCTGTTACCCCATCAGATTTCTACAGGACCATAAAAGCCCAGGCTACAGACTTTATCCTCTCTACCTTTCCTCTGAAATTAACAATGTTTTAAACAAATTCAACCTTTATAATTTTTTTCCTATCCCAAATCAGTTACTATTTCCTGTTATGCATTTAATTTTTAATAAGGAATTAAATATGTACTCTGATCAAAAAATCAATTTCCCTTTGAATTACCCAAATGTTAAAACTCCATTTCTATTGCAAAGAGATGGCGCTCTGAAGAGCAGAGCCATCTACAGAAGTCTTTTTGATAATGGTGTCCTTCTTTCAAATCCAAACATTTCCTTGATGTAGAATACAAATTGAGCTCTAGTGTATAAGTCAGCTAGGATTTCAAAGTTGGCCTTTATACTTTACCATTAATTAATTCCGTCCAAGAAATTCAAACAAAGATACAAACAAAAAAGTTCTCTAAATACGTTACATAAGGCATTCAGAATATTCCGATTCATTCCCCTCCAGGAACACAGCAGAGTCAAAGAATAGTGTACACAGCATGCTTAGACTGTATAAAAAGCACTAGAAACTGTAAGAATAGTTTAAAACCCATTTATTTAAAGCACTCTATTATAAGAGCTATTGTAGAGTATTTGCTAATCAATCTACACTTCTGAGTTCTAAACAATTGCAGGCTTAATGAAGTGTACTTTTCTTCACTTTCAGATGCAGGAACAAAGAATTTCCTATTAAAAGGGAGGAAATGAAAGCAGAAGGCAGAAGACCTCTTCCAAAAATTACTTGAGCTTCTAAGCAATTTAAATATTGAATAGAAAGTCAGAAACTCTTATTTGGGATCTCTTTTTTTAGGGAGGAAAAAAAAGATCTGAGAAAGAGACTTTCTTTCCCAATACACCCCATGTACAGCTTTAAGTTGAGTGGGATGAGTATTCTCTCTGATACAATGAGGAAAGCCTCTCAAAATCTGTCAGGGAAGACTCATACAACGTACTCCAAATTTTTCTTTAATCTCATTTTGTTGCAATTATCACAACATAACTAAAGCAGAAGACAAGAACTGGAGCCAGTAGTCAGTCAGTACAGACAGATCTTTCAAGTGGAGTAATTCAAATGTTTTTTGCTGGGGAGTAAGCACACAGCATGGAGTAACAACACAGCAGATATGTCTATTCAAGCCCAAAATAAATTAAGAGCTTTCTTTTTCTCCAGATTTATTTAGTTCAACTTGCACAGAAACACAAGGGAAACTTATCCCTTAACATCTTTAGCATAAAACTTAGTAGTTTTTTCACTCACTTGAAAAATTGATCTGGTAGATAGGGGAAGAGGCAGTCTCACAAATGCTATGTGAGACCAAAAACCAAAGTGAAAATCAGACTTCATTGTGTTCCCCACTACTCCACAATGCACAGATGCCATCTCCCTCCCTGTCCCTCCTGTGGTGTTGTGACATTCTTTTATAAGAGGCCACAAAGCAAAGTTGATACCACACAGTGTTACAAGCACTATTAACTTTTGTGAGATTTTCCAAGCCCGTTATCTCCTACGTTTAGCTCTTTATTCTCTGCAGCCCAACTCAGAGAGAACCAATTTCTGGCAGCTCCTTATTTTTCCTAGGATTTTTCATGATTGCCATTTTTGTGTAGCCCCTGTGATTATTTTCTTGTGCTTTTATTTACTGTGCAGTGAGAACTAGGAGAGTCCTACACTGAACTGTGTAATTTATATGACTTCATTTCTAACACTTGATTGCAAACATGCATGATGAGAAAGGAGATATTGGGCATGCTTTTGATTTTTTATTCAGAGGTGGACCTACGGTAATGGACAATCTTAATAAGGTTTTAGGTTACAACAACTTGTAATATTTCCTGGGACTAGTTTCAGAAGATGTAATACCTACAGAGAGTACAGAAGTTAACTCTAGTGCCTATATGGACACAGACGAGCATATATACATATATATTTCTATTTTTCTTTTATCATTTCGAGGATAACTAAGGGTTATGAATCACTATATTTCCATCACGCAAATTTTGAGGTTTTTTGGTTTTGTTTTCAACATACATTCTGGTTAGTGCAATCTGTTTAAATATTCACTGATGCCCTTTCGGCACTGAACCACCCGCACTAAAAGTCATAGAAAAAAAAAATCGCTTATATATTGTTGGAATTAGCTACTTGGAACAGTCTGAACCCAAACCAAGAAAAGATCAATTATCTCCCTCTTTTCTCCCTGTAATAAATTCCCAAGCCCTGATTCAACTTTCCAATTCCACCTGGAAACTGAGGATGCAACTAAAGCCATACTGTGAGACATGCTTGAACATATTGTCCCCTTCACTTAAATATACATAAATAGCCAAAGTTAGCTGATAGGTAAGCTATGAGAATGCAACTATCTGGACAGCTTTGTGGTTTCTCATTCATTGGAATTCTTCTGGGGCACATGGCTTGGAAATTAATCTGACACCATATAAACCCTTTTGTTAGATAATTGCAAAACTTCATCTCATTTCTCATATAAATACAAAACCTCTCTGCTACTTCTGCCTCTCACAGTCTAAATATCACTGTCATGTTATATCTTTGCAATGGGTTAATCTGCCTATACTTTGCATTTGATAAAGACAAGAAATTGTTGCCTGATTTACTGTCTGGAAATTTGGTACCATGTTTCTTTGTACTTGTTGTCTGGTAAAAGACAAATGAATTCAGGAAATATAACTAATAACCACAAAGATTTTGTGAAGGATAAACAAAAACACCTGTGAGTAGGTGCAATGCAATGCTGATTTTGACGGGACATGATCAAGTAGGAGTTATACCCCACGCCAGCAGCAAGCTAAAAAGTGTTCATGAAAGCACAGTAGCTTTTGATATTAACAGGGGTTTCAGAGGAAAGAGGAAATTCCAGTTTTCTTAAGGAAATAAAGTCCATCTGATCCCACATAGCTTTGCAATGTATAGCCAGATACTCAGGCACGAAAAGCAGGCTGCACCACTTGTCTACAAAAAGCATTGTCATGCAAGGAAAACCTGTATTTTTATTGTGACTACAATTTATAGACTAGAGAGTCTGGTGTGGTGACAGATGAATGCTTCTGCAGCATAGTGTGGGATGATTGCCGATTATGCTAAGGGCTCTGTAAGGAAGGTTTCCATGACAGCATCCTGTGAGCTGTTGGTTTTTTGGAAATAACATTCAGTTTTGATCTCTGACTTCTACAGATTTTGCTGTTCCCGGGAAACATTGTATTCGAGCAGAAAAAAGCCAGGGCTGGCATGCATATTTTACATACAGCCA
>NW_010559625.1:26922-98772 GCF_000687285.1 Phaethon lepturus
ATAAACTGTACACCTATGTGTAAACCACAAAGCTATTTGATACATGCACCTATTAAACACCTTTAATAACCTTTTCTACCCTCTGGCCAGCAACCATTCTGTCTCGGGACTTATTCTGAAGTTTTATACTGTTGAACAGGTTCAGACAGCTGGCATTTCCAGTCTGCTGTCTACATTAAAGTATAGATCTTTTCGTGACAGCTAACTCTGCCTCAAAGCCCAAGAGAAGTTAGTTTCAACCCGGGGCCAAAACCAAAGTTTTTCTATACGTTAAAATGGGATGGCTTTTAAAGCACAGAATCTTGCTTCACAGAGATGAGGATGTCTTTAGTGCTGAATGAGAGGGGACAGTTGGGACAGGAAGGGCCTTAAAAATACTTCACATTCAGATGTTCGTAGAAGTTGTTGCAAGTACTTTTTTAATCTGTTTTGCAGCTTATTCCTCCACATTTGGACAGGGATTTTCCAAGGGGTTTGAAAGAGTTAGCTGCCCGGTTCCTATTGAATTTCAGTAGCATTCTACCTCTAAACTCTGATGTGCTGTTCTGAAGGCTGTTACATGTGAAACATAGCCTCTGTACATGAGTTTAAACTAACACTGAGTATCTGTGATTTTTTCAGAACAACGCCAAAACTCAGATCTTATCTGCAGCAGAGGAAGAGAACTTCTGTATCTTTCTGCTACTTTGGAACTGGGGACTTTTCTAAATCCACCTATGACTCTGATAAAGCAGACTACACTATCACATTATGCATATCTGTCTGTAAGCATGTATGTACATTTACATACAATAAAATATCTAACTAGTTGCAATCTCCGTAAGGAGCTTTTCTCTTAATCCATTTGAATTTCAAAGTGTAGCTAAAATTGCATGAGGATTTTAACTGTATACAAGATTTGAGCTTAGATAAGCAATCCGTATGGGTTCTTAATCTTTTGTGGGCAGCCAGTACTACTTAATCAGTGTAAAAAAGAACTCAATAATGAACACAAAGAATGGGCAACGTTAAAAAAGCACTCATTTTCTAGTTCGTTTGGAGGTACAGCACACAAAACTCCCTCTGACAAGGGAAAGAAGATGGACTGTTTCCGAAGTGCAACTTTTATTAATTGATTTGCCCATATTTCTTAGAGGATTATGAGAAAAGTCTGAAGACATGATGAACGAACAGTACAGCATTCCTCAGCTACTCTCAGGGACAGAGAGGAGACCTATCCACACACTCCATTCCTAGAGTAAATCCCAAGGTGGCTTTCTGTATAAATGTCAGTCAGGAGCATTAGACACTGGTGTCCCACTTTCATGCACGGTCCTCCATTCCAAGCTCCAAATATATCAATGTATGTTTCCATCCTTACCGATGCTTACAAACAATCCTGCAATGAGTCAGAAAAGCAGTTTTCCTAGGACATGGCATGGAAATGAGCCCTTTACTCCTGTTTTGAAGAATGTACAGATGTAACCTGTGAAAAGCTTGTGTAAAAAGGATGACCTGATATCCTTTGATAACATGTAACATGAAATTAGAACTTCCACTGGAATCAACAAGAGCAAGATGTACTGGTGGCACCACAGATAACCCAAAGCAGCACCTACTTTGTGCTGAGCTATGGTACTGCCTAATGACTAACAGAGTAAGAGTTTATCTGGCAGACCAGGGCTGAGAGAGAGTCTAAGGCCCTTGGCACAGCCCTAGTGGTGAGGGTACTACATGTGATAGTAATTTGGCTGTCTCTCTAAATTTACAGCAAGAGAAGGGGTGAGATAAAGTCCTAAGGAAAACCACACAGGTGAAGTAGGGAGAGCCTAAGTTCATTGTACCAACGTACTTTATCCAATGCTAGAGGAAAGCAACATTTAAACTTCTTCAGGGTCAGGAAATATGCTCGAGATACTTGGTTCTGGCTGCTTTTTTCACAGAATTATTAAGGTTGGAAAAGACCTTTCAGATCAAGTCCAACGACCAACCCAACACCACCATGCCCACTAAACCATGTCCTGAAGTGCCACGTCCACATGTTTTTTTGAACACTTCCAGTTATGGTGACTCCACCAGCTCCCTGGGCAGCCTGTTCCAATGCTTGACGACTCTCTCAGTGAAGAAATTTTTCCTAATATCCAATCTAAATCTCCCCTGGCGCAACTTGAGGCCATTTCCTCTCGTCCTATCACTAGTTACTTGGGAGAAGAGACCAACACCCACCTCACCACAACCCCCTTTCAGGCAGCTGTAGCGAGCAATGAGTTCTCCCCTCAGCCTCCTCTTCTCCAGACTAAACAACCCCAGTTCCCTCAGCTGCTCCTCATAAGACTTGTGCTTTCTTCCAAAGGAAAATGTGTGTGGGGTTCTGACCTTGTAGCCAGATCTGTTTTGCTATTCACCTGGTTTCTACCCACAAGTCTCATCTTACAGACTTGTTCCATGTTCTTTGCATAAGGTCTTAAAAGAAATTCGGAGAAGTTTGATCTGGGAGAAGAGGCACAATCTTTCATTTTTGAGGAATGCTGGTTTTCACAAGAACAGGCAATGGTAAAATAGTTGACAGGATGCCCCTGGAATCTATGTTATGGTCCTGCATGTAATGCTGTACCTTGCTGCCTCAGCATGTTCATAAAGTACAGAGCAGCACTCACTTCTGTACCTAAGGTTTGTTACTTCATAGGAAAGAGCAAATGAAGAGGGAGAAAAATGCTGCTCAACCACTGCCTTTCTCCTTCTTCTCACCAGAATTTGTTTATTCTTTGAAAGTGGTCCCTATCCTTATCTTAAATACAAGATCGACATTTTGAAGAGAAAACGCATGTAGGCATTTGCAGACTCTCATATACAGCAAGCTACAGAATTTCCCTAGTAAGCATGCACTCTGAGCCCACAGGGAGGGCTTACACTTTGCCCTGCATCCCTACCTCCACAGACCCTTCTCACACAGGAGGTGTGTTACATGCCCTAAAGTCTGACAACGGGATTCTGTCTGTTCCACAGTCCTCTTTGGAAAACACCACCTTGCACAAGCCCTGGGAAGGCAATCAAATGGAAACCTACTGAAGGGCAAAATAACACCATGCCAATAGCAGGTTTTGATGATAAAGCGTTCCCAACCCAGACAATCTGGATATACGTTATGTTGAAGCCAAAGTCACAAACAAAAATGCAGTATGAATTAACAAGCTGTGAAGGAAGCCAAAGAGGATTTTGGACTTTCTGCCTTTCTGGATATCCTGGCACTTCACAAGCTTTTGAGCTGCAAGAGGCTGCCTTTTGTACACTGGCCCTCCTGCGCAGAAGGAAGGCTGCAGAGAGGCTGAAGGAAGGGTGCAGAGGGCAGGTACAGCTAGCATCCATGGGCAAAAAGAGCATCGCATTTAGTCAAATTAGCACCTATACGCATTTAGATACCTTATTTTAAAAATTAAGTGAAGACACGTTATCTTGGGAAAAGTTTTACTTCTCCTTAGAATATGTTGGCACCATAGGCCCTGTTACTGCATTCTTAGAAAGTTTCTCTAAGATCCCTTAAATAAACTTCAAAGTATGCCAATATTTATTCAGCTCAGAGATGGGATTCTCTTCCATGGTTTGGGTTTTTTTTCTTACCAATGAAAAGTGCAATGAACACTTGAGCTGTAGAAAATACACTGTAAAACTCCAGCTTTCAAACAGACACCATTTTATAGAAGCTGCTCCTGTGTCTCCTTACTTGTTTTGGCTCTTCTGTCTGACAGCAATGGGAACTAGCTATGTAATATTTGATGCCTGCAATTCAATTAGCAGCAGCTATTCTGCTTTTTTTTTTAAAGAGAATACCATGCAACTCTAATCAGAGTTGATGTAGATCAATATGAGCCTTTACTTTCATTATATTTAAAGGGACACATGATTTATTGATTTGTGTATCAAATTTTAGCACACATTTTCTGTTTTGTCTGCAGCCAATCTGCTATAATGCACAGTGGATCTGTAGATGCAAATGTCATTCAGTACAGAATAATTCCAGGAAGATGATTAAGCAACTATATTGGCATAGGACACGTTTATTTTATGTTGTCTTCAAGTTTGTAACATGTAGAGATCGCTACTCGAACACAGTGAAATATGTTAGTGCCCTGCAAAAATCATTAAATTTGAATGTCCTTGCTTTCAAGGGTTTTATAACATGGTTGCTTACTGGACTTAAACATGATGTTCTATTTCTAGATATTTAAAAATAATGTAAAATTAAAAGCTCATTTATCTCGTAGCACTGATAATTAGTTGAAAACAACAAAAAGCTAGTTAAAAAACAAAGGCCACATATTGTGCTGCTATATATCCTTTGCTTAATGTGCCCTTTTCTTTTTTTTTTTCTTTTTTTTTTTTTTTAAACAATGTGATCTGATTATACATCTGACATGAGCTGATCACTGGAGTGAGGAGTTAGGTAGGGTTCAGCTCACTGGCCATGTGTAGACATGTATACGTTAGAGATTCTAACAACTGTCTAGGGTCCCTCTACAGTCACTGCAGTAGGAAGGCACCTCATTCTACCCCATCCTCATCTTGGGATCCTCTCCAATGACCAGCTCCACCTAGATGGAGCCAGTTACCTTGGCTACATAACTGAAATTTATACAGCCAAATACAAAAGGTATGAATACCAGTTGCAGTGAAAGCTGATGATTTTGCTTAAAATCAACTTTGCTTAATTTTACAGGTTTGACCCAGCCCCAATACCTCACTTCAGTGATGCGTTACAGCTAATTTCCGTGAGATTAGCACATTCCTCCATTCAGGCAAGTGCAAAAAGACTTGCTGAATCATGCCCTCAGTCAAAAAGATGGACCAATGTTCACTTGTTAAAGCTTGTATAAACCATAAGCCATCCTTAGCAGGATTAATTAACACTTTATTAAGGATGAAGAGCAAGCCTAACAGCTGTAGTGCTGCTAACATATGAGGAGCTTGTAGCACCTTCGACCTTTCCTACTCCCAGCTGAAGTTCAGAGATATTCAGATTTATTTCCACTTGGAAACAAGGAAAAGGAACATGAAAAATACATTAATACTAATGAATGACAGAATGATTGTCCACTATGGAGGTATCATCACTCGCTAATAATTTGTTTTTTCTAGGGCATAAAGCACATCCCTTATATGTGTCCTGCATATTAGCAATGCTGGATTTGGGGGCTGAGAACACCAGTTTTACTTTTGCTATGTGAATAAAAACATGATCCTATGCGAATGACTCACTGCTGTTGTGTAAGCTTGTAAGCATCTTTGCGTGAAAAATGAAGGCGTTTTGAATCAGTGCTGTCCTCTCAAGCTTGAGGACATTATACTGAAGACGACAGACTTAAAATGCAATAAGATTTGAGCTAATGTGTTACTGGAAAAGGAGTCCACCAGAGATCAGCTAAGAAGTATTCTTTAGTCCAATACACAATTCACCTGGCCATGGAAACGCTTCTGGTTAGGGTTTACTTTTTGAACTTTCCCTCCAGTGATGCAGCATTCCTAAGGCAGGTGTGGTCACTCTAAACTCATTTTAGGAAAGTGGTAGGTTTGAAATGTACACTAAAGGGCAGTTTCATGGCAATATTTTTAAGAAGTTGTTTCAAGAATAACAGATCAATACATTTCTTCAATTATTACTTACAGGCTTAAAGAGAAACTTTTTTTTTTATTCCTGCCTCCATTTTTCACTGTACTCGACCTGTCAGGACTGAAGTGTGCTCATATGAATGCTCCCTCACCACCTCTGCCCAACATTGCTGCTCGACTTGCTGTCGGCAGCTGGGTGCACTGCCACTGCTCCTGTCCTCCTCTGCTCCGCTGCATCCTCTGCTTGGGCTGCTGGGGCAGGAGAAGAGCTGTCCTGGGAGCCCACAGATGCCCTTCATGTCAGGCCCTTTGCTCCGAGATCCTGCTCTGTGGCTACTGGCCATGCCCCCACATACAGCCTGATGCATCCACAGGAGCTGTTTGCCTCGCAGGGCAGCACACATGTGCTTTGCCTTGAGGGAGGTGGTGCATACGGAGCCTGGGAAGTGGGTCTGAAGAAGTCCCATTTGTAAGAACCAGTACATTGTCACAGGACTGAAACACAAGACTGTGTTTGACCTTGTCACAAGACTGAAAGTACGTACGGTGTTTATAAACTTAGGGCTATTATTTCTGGCACTGGTTCCCACTCTCTGACCAATCCTGGAAAGCGTATTAGCAGGTATTGCACACATTTCAGCAATGACAGTCGAACAGGAAAAATCTTGCAAAAATATATCATCTTACATACACGGTCACGCCTAAAAGACAACACAAGGAAGACATGAGAAACTTGAGAGACAAGACTTGTTTAACAGGCCCTTATTCTTTACTCATCTAGGACAATGCGTTTCTCTGTTGGCCTTGCTTCCCAAGGCAACTGTGCTGAAGCTGGAACACTTCACGCAAATGCCGGTTTCCATTTTGTAGAGCTACATGATTCGATTTGCTTCGGTGGTTCAAAAGTTCAATGGGGAAGAACTCCTGCGGAGAGAACGCAAGCAGCTTGCACTAACTAATGGGTGCTTGCCTTGGAAAACAGCACATGTCTGTTCGCATGCATCCAAACTGCAGGCTGCTAAAGCATCCCACCGAGAGCGAGCCTGGCAGGGGAAGCGACTTTACAGGCCTTTTGAGTCACCAGGAGCAACACAAACAGGAGCCAGAAAAAACATTTTGCTATTTAAAAGGGAATCGTTACATAGTGCTTGATAAAGTTTATTGTACCAATTCGTGGAATCGGGAGGGAGACAGTACCCAGCTGTTTGAGGAAAGCATTCAGATGTAAAATCTGACCTCAGCTCTGTGTTGTTGTTGTTGTGACAAGATAGAGACAAAAGGATACACAAAACCCATAGCTAAGAAAGGGGAAAGAAAAGCTCGTAGTTGAAAGAATCCCAGCTGCTGCGTAAGGACAGTCACAGCGTGCAAGTCCGAAGGGAATCACCCACGTCCTAGCCCAGGTCCAGGGCAACAATTAGTACAAAGGCGGCAGTACTTGCGAGGTCTCAATTATTGTGCCTTGCTAAGTTAAAGCAAAAGTATTTTCAGAGCAAATGAATAAAGGTAAAACATACTATTCTTTTCCACAAAAAGAGCAGGTCAAAGCAGCGTTATTCCACAAGCACTATATATCGCAAAGAAATACCTTCCTCAAAAACAAAGCATCCTGCCCTGCTCCTACAGGAGTCAGAGACCTCACTGGCACTAAGGGAGAAGAATTCGACCTATACGGTAAGCACAGACAAGAATTTTTCCACACCAGTCTACTACATTTAGATGGCATCTCTCATCCTGAAGGGTTTGAAAGATATTTAACATGCTCTGCAGTACTAACAGGACCATTCAGCTACCAGCATATACAAGCTTCTCTATCATACCACATCAACAGCCAACACCTCTGCCTGGAAATGCTTCTCCGCAGTGGGACAGGATGGCTCACAGCAAGCAGACATGCCACTCCAGCAGGCGAAGAGCCTTGCAGCGAGTCCTCCGGCACGCACACTGCCAGCTCTGCCCCCAGCACTCACATTGGCTTCTCGGAGAGCACCTAGCAACCTCATCATCTTAAATTTTACTTGCCAGCATAATTTACATATAAGCCCTCAACACTTTCTCCTGCACACACCTCACTGTTCGGGGGAAAAAGCATGTGCATGGCAGACGCTAGCCCTGCAGCTCCTGGAGGCACTCAGGAAGGGAGAAGGGGAGGGCAGACTGCAAATCTGCATCGCCCCACAGGCAATGATGTCCTTGGTACTACGTAATGTATCTGCCCGCTCAAAGGTACACTGAAACCCAGTTTAAACATAAGATGTTTCTGAAGCGCCTCTCCCTGCACATGGTTTGTAGAAGAACTTCATGGAACGGTACATCATGGGGCACCAGGTTGTGCATAAGCTACCAAAGCAGCTGCACGACCTGCTGAGCTTGAGCAGACCCAAAGGAAAGGTTTAGATCTGAAGTCACCTGTAGGGCACTGCCAGACCTTTGAGTCCTGTGCTTAAAATGTCTGCTTATGATCTTTTCTCTGCCCCAAACATAATATGAGATAATGTGAATGATGAAGCCAGATGCTGGTAGAAGATAATGTGAGGTCAAAATGTTTTATATATTGTTCTTGGGGGGCGGGGGGGCAAGGCAGTTACTAAACTGTGGTTTACATAAAGTGCTCTTAGTGTTATTTTTTAAAGACACACCAGTCCCAGAAATATTCAAGTTGGGTGGTCAGTATTTTTATTTCAGTCTCAAGCAACTGGTGGAAAATAGGAACAGACAAGCCATGAAAGCTTAAGCCTACCTTTGGCTGCTTTTCTGGCAAGAAATCACTGCTCAGCCTGAAAATGCTGCCATGCTCTACAAGAAGAAAACTGTGGATAAAAAAGTATCTCAGAGTATGTGTCAGTTTTAATGTACAAGGCCTTTATCATGAAGCAGAACTAAGAAAAAAGTCCAAAACCACTGAGGACATTGTAGCATTTTTTTTTTTCCCCAGACAGTAGCAAAACTCCTGCATGTTGCTATTTGTGGTTTATTGTGTGTCTATGCACCAGGAACACGTGAATTTTGATTTGTAATGGTTCAGACACAGGACAGGAAACCTGAGCCAAGAATAGGCTTGATTTCTGCTCTGAAACTGCCTTTTTTGCTAGCCTGAGATTATTGAGGAATGACCCTCAAATTCTGGAATGATACTCTATGTTGTCATATCAAACAAACTGCAAATACACTAAGAGGAAAATTATGTCAGAAGCCACCTTTAGCCATTTTACTCACTTTCAACCTTTTTCCCCGCACCATGTTGACAAACAAAAAAATAAAAATGTTTCCAACAGTAAAGATAGTAAAGCTCTTAAGAAATTACCCAGGAAAGAAATGCTGCCATGTTTAAAGAGAAGCTTAAACAAACACATATCAGAAATGTGTTCAAAGCTGCAGGAGCTCAGCCAGAGCTGCTACTTGCAGGGGAGGCAAGGGACAACTGTAAGGGCTGTCAGGGAAGCACTTGAAGCTGAAAGAGCCCAACATCTCCTCTTGTACCTTCGCCAAGGCAGGATCTTTGGCTCATGTGCTGGGGGAAGTCCTAGAACTGACAGCCCCTAACCAGCCTAACCTGAAAACTTAGTTCTACAAAGATGTATTTTGTTCATTATAACAATAAACACCTCAAGGAGGTTAAAAGGAGAAGAATCACCACTCAGTATAAGTCGTGTATGTTCAATCAGGTTAAACCAACATTTAGCTACTTTGCTGACAAAATTGATTTTCCTGATTTTTTGTTTTGAATATTCATACTTCTTCAGTTGCATCGCAGTTACTTGTCTGAATGGCATGCTACCTCCCTCCACGGTTGCGTTCCAAGAAAAAGGAAGATTGTGCATGGGAAGAACTAAAGAACTCTACCTCATCCTCAAGGTCTTTCTTCTAATGACTTGATGGCATGCAAGAGGTACCTAATGCAGACAGGCAGACATTTTCTGCACTCACAAACACAGCGGTAGCTGCTCTGTTTCTAGAGTTCAGCTGTGGTCGGTTCATCGTAAATACTGCTGAGTTCCTTCCTCTGCCTGCAAAGGGACAGTTCTGTGTCCTCATTTTCACTATTAATGTTTTTTAAAAACTCCCCATTATTTAGTACTTTGAAAGCATGCTGTCTCTTCAAGCATAATATGTTGGCACTGATATACCCTGTGGGTTTTTATACAGTAAATTGATCAGATTATTTTGTTTAAAACTATTGTTCTAAATACAATCAGAGATTTCTGGCTCTTGGATTATGTTCATTTTGGCCTCATCACCACTAAAATTCTGAATTGTAAGCCCATATAAATATTTCCCCTTTTAGCATCTATTTTGATTCTAATCATATTCATAGAGTTTGTTTGATTGCTTTTTTTAAAGAAGAAAAGTACTCATAAATCAGATTAAATAGATCACTTTGCTATGGAGTTTTGCCATGAATCACTGTTCTGCAGAGCACGATATTATTGCCAGATTTTTCCTCTTTAAACATTTACTTTTCTGTCCTATAATTGCTTTAACATATATTTTCATGCACGAGCTAACTATTGTCCATTAATTTTATTAGCAGGAAGATTCTGCATAACGGTCAAGCTCCATAAAGTTGTACACTCATTCTCATTTATTTAAATACCCCAATCAATCTTATGACATTCAGTACTGTGCTTCACAAACAGGGTAACCTCCATCTATCAAAGTGAGCCTTGCAATGAAACACTATCAGCTTTTAGGAATGCACCCCAAGCCTATTCAGAAAAGATCCATTTTAGCCTTTAAGCACATGCATCTCTAACACTGATTTACCCATGAGTAAATGGATAAATGCCCCCTCCCCCATCTGGGGGCACATTTTGGCTTCAAATTTGGATGACATGAATGGTTGGCAAATTAATATATGTCTGGTTTACAAAAAGGGAGGTCATGTTTTTCTGAACAAAAGCAGAATTCATTTGTGGATCAGCTTCAGCTTGTGGACTCTCTCCCCACAGTCACACATGTGCTTTGGCAAATGCATTTTGTAGTGAACTAACTCACAATAACACGGAGCCTTTTAACACAGCGTTGCTGGTTCAGATAAATAATTTATCAGCGTGTTCATAGCAGCAGGCATTCTCTTTTCACAGTGTACGTAGCAAAAGTTAGTATTTGCTGTGATGTGAAGCCTACATGCTGCAGTGCTGTAATGTTTCTGAGATGGCGAAGGCAAGGGAGGGGAAGGGACAGCAAGCACCACCTGAGATCTGCCAGCCTGCGGCAAGGTGTAGCTCCCAATCTGCATGCACCGTGTGTGCTTTATGTAAGATGTAGCACATTGTTTGAGACCACATATTTTAAAATATTGACACAGAAATTTATCACAATTACCATGAATTATTGCCTGCCTTGCCAGTTTCTGCAGTAGTCAGTAAATGGTTCTGGAACTATAAAAGTAGTCTCAGTGCACTGGATAGTTTATTGTGGTCAGGACTGAAACACTGGAAAACCTACAGTATTGCTAATTCAGTGCAGCTGCTCTGCAAAAGCACACATGACTTTGGTAACCTGGCTTTGGGGTTGAAAATGCAGGGCCTTTCAGAAGACACAAATCCCAAAACTGACATGTGAGAACTGCTATACCACAAATAGTTTTTGCCATACGGCACACATGCATCAAGAGCTACCTGAGATTGCCCAGTGCATCACTCAAAATCCTCTTCAGCGTCTTTGCTTTGAAAATAAAAAAAAAAAAAAAAAAAAAAAAATCTAAGTATACATTGTCAGAAGACACCCCATTTTTACCAGAGCTTTGGAGGAGAGGGAGAAGCAATTTATCAAAAGCATATTTAAGGGAAACTTCAGAAATTTTTCTAAATCTTTTTGTTTTTCCAGAAAATAAAATAATGTTTCAGCGAGTACAACTTATTATACAGTAACAGAATGTGCTGGAGTTCATCATTATACCCAAATAGTAGAGTTTCTAGTGTTCTTTACTCAATATACAACTGTGGCTATTCTAGAAAGATATTAATAGAGGGCCAGAGGGAAAACAAGCAGATCTTATAGCCAGGCCTGCTTATTAAAGGCTCCAGAACTGAATCCAGGGACTTTTTGTCAGACTAAATCATGGTATGCTGAAAAGCAGTCAGTAAGGAACTGGATAGTTCATCAGAATATGTCACTTTCTTTGATACCTTGTTCCAATTGGAAATCACTCTCAGTGTTAAACATTCTCGGCTTCCTATTTGCACTCATCTGGCTGCAGCATCCAGCTGATGATCCTCCTCATGCCTTTCTCCACTAGAATCAAGAGCCCGTTAGAACCCATTACAGTGTTTATATGTTGTAATCAAGTCAGCCCTCAAGCCTCCTCCTGATGAACTAAACAGATTGAGCTCCTTAAGCCTCTTCATGGAAGGCATTATCTCTAGCCCTCAAATCAGTTTAGGAATTCTTACCACATTCTGCTGTTTTCTGGCTGCTGCTTTTTTTTTTTCCCCCCTCCTTTTTTTTTTTTTAACCATGATCCTATCATCTTCCCCAATACCAAACTGCCAAAGGTATACAAAACAGCATCACCCAATTTTTCCTATTTATTATGTCTCCTTTAGCCATCTATGGATTTTCTTTCCAGTGCCGAATACATATTGTAAGTTACACATGGAATATTGTCTCAGTTGCCTGTCATATTCAGCAACAGGCACAGCTCCCCTTTCCATACATGCAGCTGACAATCCTTGTTCCTAAAGGTGTATTCTTCCAATGAATCAGTTAATCAGTTTAGCAAGTGGCTCGGATATCTCTGATACCCTGCTCATCCTGTTACTTAATATTCTACCAGTCACTGTGTTATCCCATTTTTAATGCTTACTCTCAGATTACTGAGAAACTGCGCCTACCATTTAGCCCGTTCATCATTCAGTGAAGTGCACTTTACAGGTTCCGCGTTGCAATGCTAAGTGATAAAAATATACATCTCAGTCAAAAAGTAAATTTATCTCAGAGGCTGAAATCAAGTTTGTCTGACCACATTAATTATACTCTTATTCTTCAGTTCTCTCTGTCAGATTTTTTTTTTCCTAAGATTTTTCTTGCCTTTCTCTACAAAATGAGAACTAGTCCATTTTTTGGAAACGTCACTAAGGAAATTCCCTGCTCATGCAGAATGATGGTGATATTCTTGATCTTTCCTGCTCCTCCATACTTCTAATGTATGCTGTTTGATTTTCCCCTAGTTTTTACATTCTATATTTCTAATTCCTGACTTTATTTGTTCCTAAATTTCCTAAAAAGGATATGCTTTTAGTCAAAACAATATTTTCACATTGCCAAGGAATATTGGCTTTTTGGCCATGTTGAAAAATCTTAGCAATCTTCAAGATTTCTTCGCGATTTTTCTCTCTGTGTGCCCACATATACACACATGTCATATTTGTCCTTATTTTTCTCCAGCTCGGTCCCAGCAGATGTTGGAAATCAGTCACCATAGACAACAGCGGTTGGGACTGGTCCTGTTTCTATCCATTATTGGTGTAATCAGTCCACAATCACCAGCTTCTCTGTAAACACTGATTTCTGGCCCACCAACTAACTCATTTCCTCCTTAGAAATTAGGCTTGAAATGCAGCGTATAAAGAGCAAGACATTTTAAAATAGAAAATTTGGCCTTACAATTAAGAACTTAATAATGCTTCACTTTGGGCGCCTAAGAACTTTGACATATGAGCTTAAGGCTCAAACTGACCTTTTCCCATAAGCCCTGATTTTTTTTTTCACCACAGTTTGGAGAGGGACTTAGGAAATTGTGTGTCATGTTCTCCCCTTTTATTTATGGCCCACAAAAGGTTCCCTACTCTTATCTTCTGATGGGCTTTACAGCATTAATGCATTTGAATCAGGACTAATCTGTTCTTAATTGCCAATTAATTAATACAAGCAAAGGTCTCTATAGTATTGCAGTTAACAGACATATGCATCATCAGAAAACTAATTCAGATCCATCCCCTTCCAGGTTCCTAATTTTCCCTAAATATTATCTGAATTCTGTGCAGGCCAAAGGCTGTTGATAAACTTGGCAAATTAAATGGTTCCAGTTACCTTAGTACAGATTGCTCTATTCTTTATGGCTTAAAATCCTATCTGTAAAATCTGTATGACTTAGAAGCACTGTCATGGAAGAAAAAGAATAAGCTGCTTATGATAGTTTGAAAGTCATACTAGATTACAGTAGAATTCAACTGCTTTTCTGTAGGAAATCCACGTGTGTGTCAATTGTAGCAGCTAGAATTTGGTGTCCTGGTTATTTATGGGCTTGGGGTAAAGACAAAATGCACTGCACAAGCTGAAGCTGGGAGGGTAGCTGCCACGTCCCCCCCACAGCCCTCCCCAGCCAGCGCAGCAGCCCACTGTGCTTCTGCAGTTCTCCCACCCGCCTCAGTGCTTTTTTTTTTCACAAGGGGAGCACAAGTGGAAAACTGCTAAGCCAGAACCCTCCAGCCCAGGGAATTTTTCTTTTAATACGCCGCCCCTAGGTGCAAAGCTGTGTAGTTTGTTTTATGAATGACTAATACATTGTGTGACTATTTCTATTTTTATTCCTTGTTTCAACTGACAGGTTATATAAATGTCTTACTACAGCTTTACATACAACACAAGACACCCAAGTTTTCAAGAAGGTTAATCCGGAGGCTCAGCAAAGAAAACAGTGGCAGCAGAGAAGAGCTAACATGAAGAGGAGAAGGAGGTTTAGATCAGTGCATAGAGGTAAGATCAGGAGACAACACACTTTACTATCTATTAGCTATGTAATTTTTGCCCATAATTGCCTGCCTTCATTCTCAGTGCCAAGTCACACTAAGTGTATGGAGAAACCTGATAAACATGAGATTGCAGAGAGAAGGGAATACAAGATTTACCTAACCTAAGTGCCAAGGCCCTGACAACCAAATAGTCCTATCAAAAACAATGGCCTTGGCAATCTCGGTTGCTAAAACAACATCTTCCCAATACTTTTCCCGATACTGTGCTGACAGTTGCTGGGGCCTCACCGCTACCACGTGGGAGGAGTATTTTGATCACCACGTGATGGTGTGGTAACACACAGCTCCGTAACTCTGCTTTGAGCACCAGCTTCTCCCCTGTGCTCCCAAGGTCAACGCTGGAGAATGGAAACCATTTCACAGCCTGCAGAAAGCAGTTTTGCGTTTAAAAGGTATTGCACTCACAGTTTCTTTACACTGCCAATTGCCAGCATAAAATGACTAGTTAATTATTGTCAAAAGTCCAGCTTTCCTGCAAAGGCACCCTAGCCCAATAACTCAGGAATGCACTGAACACAAGAGAAGGAGGATGTTTTGTGAAAATTGGTGCGTGCTTTGATACACTGCTGCCTGGTGAGTACAGTGGTGCTTTTGTGTTTGAAAGCAGCTTTGCGCATAAGAGCAAAGAACATGTACCAAAAATTACCTCCTTTTCAGGTGCGACGGGTAGTAGGGACACACGCAAAGCGCACCACGCACTGCTTGTTTTTCCTGAGACCACATCAACTGGGAAATTATTTCAGAACATCTAATGTAATCAGAGAGCTCCCATCAGGCTTTCAGATATCAAGCCAAGACATGAGATCATAGCCAGTAGTTAAATTGACAGCATAAAAAAAGACAAAGACAAAGAAAGAGTGGAACACCTGTAATAAAAACATTATAGTGGACAGATAATAAAGAAATTTTATTGTAGCTAACAACGAACAGGAACCAGCACCTGCACTGAAGCAGAAAAAGCAGGGAGCAAATGCAGCAAGACCAGCGACTGTGACTGCAGACTTGCTGAACTCCTTAATACCATGACAAGAAAGGTATAGGCACCTTATGCAAGATTTATGATGCTGCCTGCAGGAGAAGGTTTGAAGCAAACAATGCCAAAGGAAGCAAGGAAAAATTAAAATGTTATTACTTAAAACTTGTGTAAACAAAGCACATTGCTGAAGCAAGAAGCCATGGGAATACCATAGGAAGTATCTTAGACATTGGGTCAGAAAACACTGTATCAGCACTTTGCCCTAGCCCAGGAATCATGAGGAAAGGACATTGACAAATAACTGCATGCCTGGTCAAGTAAATCAAGTTTTCTGCTTCTCTACGTCACAGGGAGCTGCAGCGATGAGGCTCTTGTGTATTTTTCACTTTGCTGAGCTGTCTGCATTCTATCAGAGAAACCACAATTTAGATCAGAACAGTAGAATAAAAAAGTGAAGCACTCGTGCCAAAGTAACAAATCAGAAGGTCTAAGAAATAGGGTTCAGCAAAATACATGCGTTGGAGCAGACAAATGATCCAATTTTTAAACCCCCTGTTTCCCCAAACCTTATTTATGTATTAGCCAGAGAGAAGACATAAGGTAAAATAAATGTGTTATTTTTTTCCTTTAATATATGCTCTGATCAAAACCTGAGATGACATTTCTGTGCTGTAATTGTCACTACTCAAAGCATATTTCCTTTTATAAGTCAGTGACTAGTTGAAATATCACTCTTCTCTATGGGCTATAGTCACTCTCTGTCACTAACCATGGGCTACATGGGTTGTTGTCAAGGCCCGTTGTTACTTTTGGCTGTTGCAGAAATGTTTCACCCTTGTTTTTTCAAATTGAACTGGACACTTTTAACTGACATGACAAACTTTAGGCAGGGTGTCTTGAATCCCCACCTCCTCCAGCCCTCATGCTGTCTGAAGAATTACCATCATCAGAAAAGGCCGATTTTCTTTCACAAGCTGCGGGCACGACAAGCCAGCGCTGATTGCAAGGAACAGGAACAAACTCCTGTTCGCAGGCTAGTTCCTGATGGACAGCAGAAAAAGACTTTCTGCAAAGGCCTCCTATTACACTAGAGTAAAAAAAAAAGCTGTGCTAGTAACACTAATAAATTTGTATCGCACCCACAAGGAAAGGAAAATGGAGTTTGCACATCTCTTGACAATGTTTTGGTAAATGCCTTGCCCCCAGACATCACTGCTCTTCTGTCCTCTTATGTCCCCTTTCACCAGTTCTCTGCAGCATGTTGGTGGTGTCCCCCCCGGCTCTGTTTTGTTAACTCTGTCTGTGAATGACAACTTGTTTTAGTGGGGGGTGACCAGCTGGTCATCCGGCAAGCACTCGCAAAGACTCCAATCCAAAAAGCCAATCTCTTCCTACCTCCAAATTTGCAAGGTTTTAATGAGGTCTTGTGGAAAGCAGCAGTTATCAGAGATTCGTTAAAGATAAGGACATCCTCGCACAGCTACTAATTGCTCTATCTCACTAGTTTGTGTTGTTCAGGAAAGCTGGAGCCTGCCAAGTGATGCTCTCAATTTAAATTGTTGCAGTGCTTTGTGCCTGCTTTGGAACTTTCCTACTCTGCATGTATTGGATTTATTTTCTTTTTTATTATAACAGAAGAGATTTATTCTGCTGGGGTCTGTGCATACTCTTGTGTAGATACATATTCAACTACCGAAAGCTATGCTATTGTAAACTTTCTGAGGAATAATTATAAAGGTATCATCAATAGCGTGTTCCTGTGTAGCATTTAACTACTGGATTACATGCTTTCTAAACATCAACATGGAAATATTTTGCTGCTGCAGGTCTCATTAAAATTAGAGTAAAAGCCTAGCTTTCTATGAAGCGATGCTGCAAATCACTATTTGATGAAAATGTATTTCCTCAGTGAAGTCAGAAAGCCTCTGGCATATATCGTTTTTGATCTTATTTTAAAAAAACATCCTTTTTGATTAATCTGCTCATGCTTTTTATGTATGTGATAACTTCCAGTTTACCCAAATGTTCCTTAGTTCTACCTCGCAAACTCATTAAAATATGGCACTCATCATTCATAATCTACATATCAAAGTTCATGTTTGAGGGTGTTTAAATGAAGGACCAGATATATCAGAGCTCTTAGTACCATTCATTTTGCTTAGAAATACATGTTAGAATTAAGCCACTGGGTTTTGCCTCAAGTGTTGGAAAGTTCTCTCTCAAGCTGTATTTCCAGAGACAGATAACCTGAGAAACTGAAGCTTAAGTAATTCCATTAGAAGCATTTGGGGGTAATCTTAACTGAGAGTTTTGTAAATTAAACACAGCAAGAGATTTTAGATCTCAGAGGGACATTTTCAGAACAGGCAAACAGCAAGAGATGCCCACCTGCATCTGCCAGCTGAGCATGGGCAATGTCTTCTGCTCACCTGGGCAGCAGATGGGACATGCACCTGACAGTCAAAAGACTGATTGGTTTTGCTTGTTGTATGGGTTGGTCCTTTTTTGTGTTGATTTTTTTTTTTTAAATGGGAATATTCTGCCAATATGAATTGACACCCCAACCAGCTTTTTCCAATTGCAGTCTTATTCTAAGAGCAGACTTGAAGGAGTGGCAGATTCCTGACAAAGAAGATCTGAGGGAGCAGAAAGGCTCTGCTCCAGAGCATGGATTTTCCTTGAAGTGTCCCACAGCTAAAGGTGCTTTTGAAATAGCAGTTACACAGATGCCCTGCTCCGGTGCTGAGGGTCTGTGTTGGTTTAACTCTGTTTCTAGAGAAATAACTCAAAGCTCAGCTTGGCTGAAAGACTGTCTAATGTCCTTGAGGGAATGATCATAGTTAACAGCTTTGCACTACAGAAGGCTCAAACTTTGATGAAAAGGATAACATTTACCTGATTAGAAAACAGTTTGTTGTATGAATGGCTATGAAATAGCCCTTTTTTTCCCATGCAGAAACCTCATGCCCTACTTGCAAAAATATGAGACAATCACCTTTGTGGCTATAAAAAAAGCAGAAAAGATAAACAAAATTTCTGAAATACAGTTATAAAATTCTAAACAACAGTTCATAAAGGTCAGACTGTCCCGGTATTGAACAGAAAGCCCAGGAGACTTGCACATGCTGCGGCGGTGGCACTGGCTGAGCATTTCACCAAACTACTGTGAGGTGCTGGGTTGCTGCATCCCCAGGCAGCTGTACCCCAGCAGAGATTCAGGCTCCCACTATGCTTTAACACCCTCTTCCCACTGGAGGATAATTTTGATTTCCAGATAAATCTGCAGAAAGTTTCTAATAGTTGTGAATGAAAATACTTTTCATGGCATTTTGAATATGTCACAGCTTTTACCGAAGGAGTGAAGTGACAGGTCATCACAGAAACAACACTCTGGAAAAGCAATGGTTATCACTAACTCTCCTTTCCTTTCCTAGTCCCTGGAGGTCTGGCATTCTTAAGGAAAGCAGGATTTCCTTCGTCTCTCTGGGTTTCTCACTGAGCTGCTGGAAATAGCCTGAGAGAACAAAAGCCATAGTCGCTTTTGCAAAAACCCATTGCTGCTCTGCAAGAGCTCCCTGATGAGCTCTCATCAGCCGTCCCCAGCAGGTACCTGCAAGCAGTGTTGCCAGGGTGACTTCCTCCCCAGTAGCCTCTTGTCTGCCGGGAGAGCCACAGTTTAGCTCTAACTGGTTACAGCAATTAGATTTTGACAGTATAGCACTTAGCCAAAAACTCCATACTGCAAGTCTTTAGTGAGCTCCCTAAGAAATGGGAGGCAAGGAGCAGCCTCACAGTCAAAATGGAGTTTTCAGTCTTGTGGGAAGGTAAACGGAGCTCCCAGACTCAGTCACCGTGTTAACCATGCATGGACACAACCTGTGGTGCATCCCACAGCTGAGATGCAGGATGCAGCATATAAAGATGCATGAGCAGCATATAGCTCCTCAGAAATCTGCTGGGAAAATCTTCTTGCAGAAGGCATTAATTCTAAAATTGAACAACAAATGCATTTGCAAAATCAGTGTACAACTTCCACAGCAGGAAAAGGAACAGTATTTTCCTAGGTGTACTGCATGGTGCAGGGTGTTTTCTTAGCACTTCTTACTAAATGACTTCAACAAACATTGTTTTACATAGTCTTCTATTCTACTTGAAATGGCATCACCCCTTATAAATATTCAGTAAGACACAGGTCTTCCTTCTGCATCCTAGAAAGGACTGCACAGTCCCTCTAGACACAGGGCTGGGCTCAGGGCTTCAGTGTAGGCTTTAATCAAGGAGCAATTTTATTGTACAAAAGTAGGTGACAAGCAAGTAAATACATCTGCTTCCAGAAATTGTGAGGCACAACAAGGCAAAACCAAAACCCACTGTGTTTGGAAGAGGGTCCATAAAGTAAAAACAAACCACAAAAACTCCATGCTCTAAGTGAGAAATGCTACACAAGCAAGTGTAAGCATAGGGCTGTTTCTGGAAAGTATTTTAACACAGCATTCATGGTATAAAACTTATTCAAACCAGTGCTAAGAGGATCAAAACAGAATCGAGGCAAAGACGAGAAATATGGTGGGGTGAGTTAAGGGAATTAACATGGTTAATAAGAAGTATGCAGAATAAATTAGCTATGATAGCTAATTTATCTTCAACACACACATTTATATATAGTCTTACATGAATGAATCGGACGAGCAGATTTTAACTCTCTGCAGGTACATGTTCTCCAATCTGCATTCAGACTGGTTCTCATGCTGCTACATCTATGTTAAATTATAAAGAGGATGACAAGTCCTTTTCCTCAGCAGCACTGCAGAAGGAAAGGAGGTTTGTCCAGTCACCCGAGATAGTCACAAGCTGTGTTGCTCAGGGCAAGTCACTCAGCTTCACTGTGCCACTGCTTGAGAGACGGGAGCTCTCACGCCCCAGAGAAAATGAGTACAACGGCACTACAGGTTGGAGGCAGGAGATGCAGAACTTCTTAAGATGGAGACAAGCATACAAAGAACTCTACGGATAGGCATGAGGAAGCTGAAAGTGAATTTTTCTCCTTGTTTCATTCCTTAAAGATTTTGTGACCACTGATGTTTCATATTCTTTCAACAGGCTTAGGGGCTGCAGCAGGGGGGGGGGTTTCCTTCCTGAACCAGGCTCCAGGTGCCCTAGAACATGATGCGGGAACCACAATAATCATCACAGACACCTCAAAACACTTCTGTAGAATACAAAGAAGAATCCTTTTTGATGACAACAAGCTCTTCCAGCCTTCCAAAGAGAGTTTGGTGTTCAAAACAAATTCTGCCACTGTAGTGGATGAGCATTTGAGTCCACTTATTTCAGTATTCAAGGTGCTGTCTGCTATCTTTGCTATTTGGTATCATGGGTATTTTTCTCTTTTCTCTCTTTAAGGAGGCATTCTGGTTAATGATATGTCACATTATATCAGTGTCTATGGCAGACTATACTGTGTACACAGTGTGCTGTACATGAGCTGCAGGGTGCAATTCCACCTCAAAACAACCCTTGAGAGCACCATGTCCTGCAGCCATCACTCAGCAGCACATATATCACCTTGCAGAGCAATGATTACATCTCTGTCCACCAGAGGCAGGGTCTGGCCCCACATGACAACAAATTTAAAAGGCAGAGCACTATCTAGAGACACCATAATGACTTAGATACCTCCTGTAGATTTACAGCAAGAAAAACTTGTTTATTGGACAGATGTGAATGTTCTGCACATTTCAGAGGGCTAGCCTGTGCCTGCTCCCCAGAAGACAGCTCTGTTTCACAGCTGAAAAGCATACATGGGCTGCCAGTGATCACCAGCTTAGCATGGAAGCCAGGCTAAAGAAATGGTTCATGAACATCACATCATGCTCATGTGAATTCACTGCAGCTACACGGTTTATCTGCTGTACCATTTAGTATCATCCTCCCTGCATGGTAAATAATTTACTGTCCTCTTTTCAAGGAGGACTTCCTATAGTACAGAACACATGGAAAATCATCATGACTGACAAAAATCTAGATTGTGAAAGGGTTCTTGCACTTCTTGACTATGAATAAGTTATGTCCTGTTCACAGGAACTTAGTGTAACTACATATTTAGCTGCCATATTATTCAGTATCATCTTGCCTGCACAGTAAATAATTTATGTTTATTTCCGCAGGGGATGTCATATGAGCGAACTTGAATGGCAGTTGATTACATGCATAGTATGTCTAGCCCAAGAAAGGATTTGCAACAGCCATGTGATAGGAGTCCTGGTTACTGATGCTGCTGCAGAACAGCTGGGAAGCGAACACACTGTATTGATAAGCTTTCTTTAGGGGAGCATCCATAAATAGATGTGCGCTGTGATACCACAGCAGCTAGCTGCAGCGGCTTACCAGCTCCCTGGCTCTTCTCAGTGATCCAGGTGAGCCCGTTAGGGAGGGACTAACGAGTCCTCACTAAGGGTAAAGTTTGGTCATACCTTATTCATCTTTCAAAGTCGCCTTAAGGCTCCTCATGGGAACATTAAAAAGTTGTTCAGATTTCTCTATAGCATTGGAAGTTTTATTTTTTTTTTTTAGTAAAGTATCAGTTAAGTAAACCTTTCCCTCTCAATAATTTTCATGCATATTAATTCTTTACGGTATTGCTATCTTAACAGAACTCATCGAGTTAGGAAACTGAACTGCAAGGCAAAATTTCTCATAATCACCAGGAATAAAATACTTATGAGAACTAACTGCTATTTTACCTGGAATATCCTCAAGCCTTTCAGGTTCTTGGGGTTTCCAGCTCCTAGTCCCCATTTTGCCACTAAGTGTATGACCTTAACCAAGCAGCGTCTCTGACTTATATTTCCTCACTCCTCAGGGAGGCTGTGAGTCTGAACTAGTATTTTTAAAGCACTTCAAAAAATTATAGCCGCAGCTTACAGATTTTGCCGGCTACACCTTTTCCATTTGACCCATAATACAGTTTTGTGCATCATTTTTGCTGTGTGTCTAACACCATGCTGTGTTGGCTTTCATTGAGAAGTGTTTTACTCCAAGAAGTCTCCCTGAAAGCGATGGACTGGTCCATATCCAAAGCTGGCTCACCCAAAGGATCAGGTCCCAGCTGCACACTTTATGCCTTAAGCACCCCCAGAAGAAGCCCTTGCAGGAGTGCATAGGCTAATGTTCTTCTCAGAAGAATTAAGGAGACTGGGTTCTGTTGCTAGAAGAGCAAATTCATCTGATTTCTAAACTTCATACATCTCTATTGTTTATGGAACATCACACAAAAACGCACAGTTGAACTAGCAGGTTATTAACATGCACCAAGCAAGGATTTGTCAGCAACGTAATGCAACTCTTTTGAACTTCTACAAGAGCTCACAACATTCATCACTCTGCATAGCTTCTGAGTCTACCGGGTTTGTTTTTAAAACATGAATTTGGACTGTGAATTCAGTACTTTCTTCTCACAGCAATTATTCAATTAAGCTGCAACTGTTTATGCCAGTGTAATTAGGAGGAGAATCTAGCCTGGTAAGATGCAACATGACTTTTAAGACATAGTGCCTAGGCTACACTGTAAAATATGGCTGCATCATGAGGTAGAGGTAGCATTGCCTTCCAGCCTTGTCAACTCTGAACAAACAGTCAAGAAAAAACCCCACAATTGTTTGAAGACTTCAGAATTCCTTATTAACCTCCATAATGAGCAAAACTGGATTTTATACTGGAATGGAAATTAATGGTGCTGACCAGTTTATTCTATTGGCATTCCACACTTTTACACAATACGTGGGTCCCTACTGGCTTGGAAGATTCTAGTGGCTTTTTATTGAAAGTAGGCTCAGTTTATATTAAATCTACAAAGACATATGCCACTGCATGCACTTGGGAAGACAAATTTGTTGAATATATTATTAGTTTCAGAACGGTATCATGGAAGTTTTGCCTTAGAACGACATGAATTACACTGAAACTAAAGCTCGTTTAACTAAACTATAACTAAAGCTGTGCAGTTTGCAAACAAGTATGGGTTTCTCTTGTTGCTTGAGCAATAAATTACTCCTGCAACCTGGGCACAAGTTTGTCCAGGTGCTAATCAAAATGGATACTGTGCAAAAGTTATGCCAGAGTGCCACAGGAAGAAAATTTTACTTCTAGAAGCTAACATAGAAGAATAAGCAGAGCAGAGTGAAAATTTTTCTTTCCAGTTTTGACGTATGCCTGGTCAAGTAATTTGAAATGTTATTTTCCACTTGAAATGGAACATTAAGCTTTCATTCCTTATCAGATCTTTCCTTGCCTTTCATTTAAATGCTTCCCTAACAAAATTATAAAAATGGATTCTATTTGTATAGTCTCAGTCCCTACCCCTGCTTACATATGCTTTCCCAAAGAATCTGCTCATCAAATACAAACTAAACATGGATACAGCTTTGATTATGCACAACTGTTTTTTCCTGATACTAATTTTAAAGGAAGTCTACTGTCTAGGGATAAAGAGTTTCATTGACTATGAATCCTTTAATATACTTGTGCAGATTATTATGATGGCCAGGTATTAGTTGTGGCACCAATTTATCTCATGTTAGGTAGGTGAGCAGAGATGAGCACTTATTACTGGGCAGTAGGATTATTTTGTTAAAATCCAAACAGGCAAAAAGGGAGTCTCCATCACAAAAATCTTACAGTCTGATAAACACAATGGACACAAGGAAAAAGGATTATTTTACATGGGGAACAAATCTCAGTGAACTTGCACATTGCTGAGGGCAAGATCCACAGTGCAGCCAGAAAAACCCCAAGAACCAGCTTGGTATTTCAGACAAGTCTCTCTCTTTGGTATGGTCTACAGAACAACGTAGTATATGAGTTTAGATCATACAATTTATAGTTTTTGCTGGCAGTAGACCATTTTCTCATAGATTCACTCATGAAATAAAAATTAAATAACTTATCCTTGGAATTCCTCCTTTCCACTACAATGTTAAAAAGAAATATTGACATTGATACCAAGGTTTAGCCCAGCTTCCTTAATGTTTCAGTAAGCTTTTCCTGTGAGATGCTCAATTCTTCCTGCTCTGCACTCTCCCTGGAGAAATTCTTCAAATAACTTGGGGAAGAAAATGAAAAAAAAAACCACCCAAACTGTAAAATGCTGCTTCACAAACTAGCTGTTTGTTGTAACAGTGTAGCTCTGAAAAACCACTCCAATACTGCTTATAGTTACCTCATAAAGAGTTTAGAAAGAAACAAGCTCTTGTCCAACACATTTCACAAGTATTAACTAAACAACCCTCGTAATGTGCCCACAAGACAAGTAATAAATGGTCTTTACAGACAGAGGTAGGAGACAGGATCTATCTGACTTGCCAGGGGCCACTAGGAAAACAAGCTGCAAAACCAACATCAATTCTGAATTTCCCATTTCCATTCACCAGAGGCCCATTAGTTATTTGTTTACATGTACAAAAAAGATTCGCGTCTCTCTCATGGGTTAGCAGGAGTCCATCTCTCACCCATCTTTTGGTCACGCAGTTCTCACTATGGCATCATCCTCCTCCTGGCACATACAGAGTGGTCATGTCCCCACTCAGCCTGCCAAAACCGGCCAGCCTGGCCCGGGCACAGGAACGCAAACCTGGGTGAGATGTCACCTAGTGGCTCAGCACAGTTTTAGGACGTACCATAGTTGTAGTGTCAACACAGTGCAGAGGGACACGCAAATCCAACCACTTTGGAGTATTTTTTTGTGTGGTTATTTTAGCCCTGAATTACACAAAGCCTACATCACAGCCCAGATGCCTTTGGGAGTCAGCGGTTGGGTTAAGAGGCTGAACTTGCAGGTGAATCATGCTAGTCTTTGGAGAAGCAATTATTCTGCATTAGCAGACACAATTTTTAAATTATGGGGTCTGAAATTATTGCACAATCCCTATCGTGTTTATAGCAGTTCCATACTGTCTCACTGAGAAATTTAAATTTATGGGGAAGACAGAAATAAAAAGTGACAAGGACTGCACATTTTCCCACAAAATGTAAGTTATTCAGTAGTACTAAAACCACACGAGCAGCAGACAGGGTTCCCACAATTCTGTGACATTCTAGTCTTTGGCAGTTTCTGTGCCAAAATAATTCAATGACAAGAGACTAAAAAATCTGCCTACCAGTCTCCCTTTTTTTTTTTCTTTTTTGGTACGAGATGGTTGTTGCTTTAATAAAAAAAGTAACAAATAAAACAGTTGAACAAATGTGAAAAGCTAACAGCAAAAATAGCAGGCTTCAGCACAGAACACAGTAAGAATGGAAAAAAAAAAAAAAAAATCAGTGTTTTTGTTTTACAACAGCCTGTCTTGGGAACACTAATAATAGGTGCCTCTTTTCTCTCTGAGAATGACTTCTTCCCTTCATCGCACATGACCTGATGCAGGACTTGCCTAACTGCAATCTCTAGATGCAAAGCAAGTGAGAAAAGGAACCTTTGTATGCTATTTTAAAAGCAGGAATTCTAACTGGAGAAGGGATGATTAAAATGCTCTGTGTGGCAGACCAGTGACTGTCTCCCTGACAACAACGATAATGCTCACATGAATAAAATCCTGTGTTTACATAAAAGTCTGGAGGTTCAGGTCCTAGAAATGTCAAAAGCAGCTGAGCCTGGCATATCATATAGTATTGTTATTGATTTCTTAATTATCAGGCATGAAACACACTGATATTCAGCTTATTCTGTTTTAGTTGAGTTTTCTCTTTTTCTGTTGCTACCTCAGAGAAATATAACATTTCTAGAACCGTGGCTCTAACAGCATCATTTTTTCCAGTGTGTGTTGTTAAATTCAAAGTCCGATAAATTTATTGCTTTACAATTTCTTAACTGATTCATTACATTAAGGAAGAACATTATTTGATTTTCTTTATTGCCACAAGGCATATTTATATCAATTAATTGCATTAGATGTTCACATAATTTCCCCTCATTTCTGGAAAAAACATACAAAGTTAATGTTGTGTAACTTTGGGGAAATGATGCCATTAGGCCTTTTTGAAGAACTCTGATGGGAAAGGTGCTTCATTTCTGCAGTAATATGGGTTTAGTCTTCAGAGCCAATTGCTTTTTTCAAACTTTAAATCAAACAGCATGCATCCGTAGCTTCATTAGGGCAAAGAAAGTATGTGCTTGTGAGCCGTAATCAATAGATAAGCACCAGTTCACCAAACTAAAATATATCTATTTCAGATAAACTGCAATCCAGAGGCTTCCCAGGCTGCATGGGCTCAGTCTCTCATATCTGCTGTGCATGCTCTGAGGACCATGAGATTATCTGGTATTTTGGGGTGAGTGCAGGGGATACCTCATCGCAGCGTGCAGTTATTCAGCAGAGAAAGCATGTGGGGATAGGCAGTTGCAGCCGGGGTCCTGCTAAGCCCTGGATGTCAAGATGTCCTGCTAAGCTAAGATGTCAAGCAGAGGATGGAGCAAGGTCTCCCACTTTTTTTGAGACTTGCCTAACCACTGGGAAGAGTCAGGCTCTCTTTACAGCTTGGCTCTTTTCTCCCAGTAGTTTTTATACAAATCTGGAACAAAACAATGCACAAAACATTCCCCCCCCAAGATCTCCCCAAACACTGCACTCACTATTACAAGATGTAAGTCAAATGCTGGGACTCCACCAGGACCAAGGGGGACTATCTCTTAATCCCACCACTTTGACAGTTCCTGCTCTCATCCCTACCTCTGCCAGCCTAACTGCGGTGGCAAGAAGGATGATGCCCAACTCACATCGTAAAATGAGCAGAAGATCTTATTGGACTGGAGAGTTCTAATCGCATTTTTACCTGCCTAGCTTTTAGGAGCATGCCCATGGCAAGGCAAGCAGGCGCTAGGCTGGTGTAGCTGCTCCTGTACCAGGCAGAGAGCTGCTGGCACAGCTGCGAGGCTGCTCCCAGCACTGGCAAGACTCTGGCGATTTCTGAGAGCTCAGCACAGTGGCTTGAGGCAGGGCAGCCCTCGAGGCACTGCACTGGGCACTGGACAGCATCGAGATGTGCAGAGTTGCACGGAAAAAAGTCTTCATCTTTGTGTAGGCAAGGTGGATGTAAAGTAGCCTTACTTAACATGCTTTATATCAACCTACCCCAATCTTTTTTCTTGCTCTTACAAATCAGATGTCAGCAAACTCTTCCCAGAGGCCAGCATCTTCCTCATGCAATCACACATCATTGTCTTCCATCCACAACAGCGTTTGTTATACACACACAAACACGGAAGGCAAGGCAGAAGCAGGCTGACCCAAGATCACATGCAGAAGTACTTCCCATGCAGGCACTCATGCTGCCAAAACATCCAAGACAGAAAATCAACTAAGGGGCAGGCTGGCCCTTGCCAGCTGCACAGGCTGGCTGCACAGCAGTGCTGGGGGCTGTGGGGCAGCCACTGCGGGATGCTCGGGGCAGCCCAAACCTGTTCTCCGAGCCCTGCACCCAGGCAAGTGTGCTGGAGGAGCTGCCTTTACAAAGAAGTTCCTGCATCTCCAGTCCTGCAGTGACTGGTGACAAATGAGAAGGAAATTATTCACATGGCGTTGACTGACATTTTAATAGGCTACTTATCACACCGTTGCTACTCGTGTCTGCTATAGTAGCGCTCAGGTGCATAATTGTTTCAAGCATTGTACAAACACAGGAAAAGTGATTCCTTGCACCCTGATAGTCTTTCACAAATTATGGTGTGTTTTCCTTTAGTTATAGCATGGGGGGAAAAAAAACACCCAAAACACATCTGTAAACGCACTGCTCAATTTTCAGATACAGCTTTGATAACAAAAGAAAAGTAATTAGTAGTGTGGTCCCTGGAAACCTGAAAATAATCATTTGAGAGTTTACTTTGAATACTTACTTCCAGAGTATCTATTCAAATACACTAGTTTAATTTCTAGGGGATGACTAGAAGATAGCAAGCCAAATAGTTTTCCTTCCTTTGTTATGGAAAGGCACTCTAATTAAAAAAGAACTTGAAGTACAACAGTAATAGATACTAACTGAATGAAATGAAGTTAAAACTTACAGTAGTGTAAAAGACAATATCAAAAGATAACTATAGCATGTGCTTGCTTGCATAGCTGACTTTTTCAATTGATCCTAGCATAACTACTACTGCTTTTCAATCTGTGCATAACTGGGCTTTAGACCGAGGCTTTGGCAACATTTCAGTCCAACTCGTTATAGGACTCTCTCTCCCAGAAAGCTGGAAATAGGGACCATGATGCTTTTGACATTTGGATCTTCTGCCTTTGGGCTATAAATTGCAGCATCACTTCCTAGTCCTCTGGCCTTCCCAAGCAGGAAGCAAAGCAAGGGTTCATCTCGTTGGAATGAACAGTCAAGACAAAGTCAAAGCAAATGCTTCAGACTGGAATTTTTAGGTATAAAAATGTTTATGAAGTAATTCTGAAGGCTGAATTTATTCATTATAACCATCTGCTCACAGTAAATTCACAATAAACAGGGGGAAAAAAAAGCCTAATGGGTTGTTTACTATGAATTGCTTGCCAGCTTGTGGGCACAGTCGCAGCAGTCCTTGCATGTTTTCCTGCTCTGAGCACTTTGTGAAACACGGCCAGAGCTGCAAAATCGACAGGGATGGATGCTCTATTGCCTAATTCACAGCAAAGGGCTACTGTAAGTACAGCCAGTGGAAGTTTTCCCATGTATTTCAAAGAGTGGCAGGGTTATTATTCAGTGTGAACTGTGACACAACCAAAGGCTGTACCACCACAGACCTATTAACGTTAAGTAGATTGGTCCCTTGAGCATAAAGGGTTCTTCAATAAGCAATGAATGCTTTTCAAACTGCTGCACCTAGCATTCTTTAAAAGAAAAAATAAGGCTTCAAGATTTCCTAAACAAAGGATAGCCATTGAGTTTTGCCCCATTATGCTCCTTGTTCCACAGCCAATAAACACTTCATTTAAAACTCATTATTTGCCCAATCTAATTTTTTTTTTAGTGAAGGTTAGAAATTGTATTTTATTTCCATTTTAGATTTGCGACTACTTTATACCTATTTTTCCTCACAACAGCTTTTTATTTGAACTAAAATAGTTTTCCATGGTCTTTCTTTCCTTGATTCATCTAATTGAAAGTGATCACAGATCCTCTTGCCCTTTCCTAGGCTGAACAAATAAAGCCCTTCAGTCTTCTTCCGTATGATACTCTCCACATCTCAGTCATTACTTCATACCTGATCCAGTTTCACATCCTCTCTTGTGTACAAGAGCAATGAAGTCACCATATATTTTTTCCAGGATAACTCCTGAGAGTTATTTGTATAAGGGCGTTATTAGAGCCATAGGTTTCAAAATACCTTAAATAATGCTTTTCAGTATTTCTGTCTGTGGGATGGGTATGGAGTGGGCATGCAGGGGAGCACAAGCTGCAGGTCTCAGGTTTTACTCCTAGAGTGAGTCATGAGGCACCTGTGAGGAATGTACCCAACCATGACAGTCAAGGCTGGGAGGGAGTGTTTTAAAAACATAATCTCATCCTTACCTTCTTTGGGCTTTCTTTTCCAAGTATGTCTCCTAATCATATATCAGTGTTTGTTTGGAAAGTGCAGGGATAAAACAATGAAAAAATAAAAAAAAGACTTGTAGAAGTGGGGAAACTATTGTCATGGTAATACAGTAAAGATTTTCTTTCAGGCTAACATTCCATAGGCTATTACTGCACTGCACATCTATCACAGCTGTATTGTGTAAAATTGAACTATTTTTGCACCTATGTTTTATAATTTATACTGGATGTTTTGCGTCTAGTCCTACTAGCAGCTATGAGGCAAACATCCCATTTATTTTGGTGCATTCAGTTGGAGTTTTGCTATGAGACCAAACATAGCATTTTAAAGATGTTTTATTTTGGTAAGGAGGGGTTTGCTCAGTCTATTTGTCTTACTATTGGATGCAGGTTTTAAGAATTGGTAAAAGACCATCTTTGTTTTGAGCAGAAGAGCAAATGTCATTTCAGGGAATTAAACATCTCTGTTAGAGCCTATGAAGACACCATAACCAAAAATTTGGACTGGATCTACATGTCTCTACATTGCTTTGCATTTCTCATAAGCAGCATATTTAGATACTGTCCCTCTTTCTAAGAAACAAAAAGGATGACAGTGAAAGATAAGAGAGTGGAAGATCAGCCTCTCATCACCTAACATTCAACTTCCAAATATTCTTGGTTAAAACTGCTCTTTTCAAATCAGGTTTTTGCAGAGTGACAAACAATTGCTTTCTTTTCTCTGCTCCAGTGAAGAACAGGCCTGTGTTAATTTATCTGGAATAAACATAAAATACAGCGCATATTGTCCTCTGATAAAGTTTACAGTTGTTGGCCCTGTCCAGCGTGTTGTAGATGCGGACTGTTGCAGATGTATGGAGTGTTAGAAAGGACTATCTTTGCTAGCAGCGTGAAGTAGCTATCGCTCTTGTCTCCCTGCTATTTTCATTAGGTCTTATTCATGTGCCCCTGAGAGTGAGAGAGTCAAAGTCATCTGCCCACTGGTTATTATGCTGTTGCACAAAGGGGTTCTTCAGCGTAGAACAGGAGACTGAAAACAAGTCTGTTGATAAATTATTGTGATCTATCCTATTCCTATTTAGAGTCACTGCAGCTGCCTGAAGCTGAAGCTAACACCCCCATCTGCACATGCCCCGGGTGTTTTTACACCCATAAACAGAACAAAAGCTCCATGCATGGAGCTCACATATCAAGAAATTCAAGGAAGTCCTAAGCTATCTCACATAGTCTCTTCAGGTATTGAAAATGTCTTTTAAACACATTTAAAATAGTACTACATGTTCGGCACAATTTCTTTCCCCAGGTTTGTATCACAAAGCTGAACATATCACTGGGCTCAAATTTTTATATTAATGGAAGATTATGTCAGAACAGGTACAGAAAACTACTTTAGCTAATTGTAGTCAATGAGAAGACACTGCTACTCAGAATATATCCTGTCTCATGGACTTTTCCTGTATGCCACAAAACCCCAAATTACTGTAACAATAAAAGCACGAAATTTCCTATGGTCTGGAACATAAATATATTCACCTTCAGATGTGTACTGGGGACAACAGGAAATCAGTAGCTTCCCGGTTAACTGAAAATGAGTGTCTACCACAGTTATTAAAATTTGTTAGAAACAAAATACATAACCCCTACCAAATGGAAATGAAATCTCTCCACTGTTATTGGAGCAGCTATCACAGAGTAACTGACTGTACCTTAGCAACGACATTGACTTTCAAAGCCATATTTGCTTCTGATATATATCTTTCCTGTCTGGCATGATTCAAAACGTTTTATATACATGCAAATCCCTACACAGAGGAAGACAAAATGAAATTTGCAGTACAACGTCAGCGATAACTAGTCAGGCAGCAATATGTAGAAAAATGTTAGGAGTCATCTTGAGCTGAACAGGAATTTGCAAAGCAATGCTGATGAACCAGATGCAGATTTCATGGTCTGCATTAATAAGGCAGGCAATTATTCCTTTCTTTTCAATGTTGATAAGGCCTCAGTTAGAATAAAGAGTATGGTCTGGGGCCTGACACTCAATTTTTTTCTTTGTAAGTTGGGGGAATCTTTGTGGAAGGCTTTAAGACGAGGTTACACAAATATTTCTCAGGGGTGAAGTGGATGAACTTGGTCTTGTCTTAGAGTTGGACTGAAGACTCTCCAAAGGTCCCTCCCCATCCTATACTACACTTACATCTGTGAATATCAAGGTTAGTGCTCCTGGTTAAAAGTAAAACAAAGATAATTGTAAGAGAGAATGCCAAAATTAAACCAGAAAGTTTCTGCTACACTAATGGATTTTTCTGCATTGACCTAATGCTGGCATTAATGACTTCTGCATTAAGCCTTTTCCCAAAGATTTGTATTTTACAATTTATAAATGGCCCAAACATGCGTAAATGTTCTTAGATTTTAAGATCAAAAGAACCTCGTCTCCCCACTATAACCTCCATCTAATGATGCAGATAATTTTCCAGACCTTAATTATGAGAAGACAGCCACATCCTTCCTGAAAACAAAGGACTTTCAGAGGAAAGGAGCAAACATCTTGCTCATCCCACTGGTGTTTTATCTCTGCACTAAGGGCCCTTCTCTTTGGAGCTAATTGCAAAGAAATGGTTTTGGCAGAAAAGGATGCTCTCGCTACCCTGGGAGAGAATGATTTCTACACGAGTTAATGAGCTAGCACAGAGCAAGTCTGCCAGCATAACCAGAAACGGGGGCTGACAGCTCTGCATCCCAGGGAGTGCATGACCTCACGCAAGTGGGTCTGCCGCCCGCTTTTCTTGGTCCTAAGAGAGCCCCCAGCTTGCCCTGCTCTGATCGTGCTGCAGTGCCGAGCAGAAACCAGGCTGAAAGCACCTCTGCTAAACAGACACCGACACTGGAGCAGCTGCAAGGGATGAAGATGATTCATCACTTGCCTTTGACTTTTTACAGACATAGCTCCAGCTTTCAACCAGGGCAGCACAGGCGCAAACCAACCCCTGATGTTGTCTAAACGCACCCTCTCTGCTTGGGCATCATCCAGCACCTCAGCCTGACTCAATTAACAGGTATAGGACACATTGAGTCTAATTCCCTCCTGCAGATCTATCGTCCAGCTCCTCATAAACAAGCTCCCCTTTAAAGTGGCATTAAGTCAGCTCACACGTAGTTAGACTTGGAGTTATAGCCCACGAACACTGGCGAGTAATTTATTTTCCACATTTACCTACATGGGGGTTTCGGGTTATCAGGTACCAAACCCAAAGCAGCATAAGGACTATGCACTTACTTAAACCTGTTAATAGGAAAAAAATCTCAGTGAGCAGCTTACTAATTGCCTACAGAGGGAAGGAGTAGTCTAAGAAATTTTACAGCCTAAGTACCTTGCCTTTGGGAACTCTTTAACTACCATTACCTGTCAGCTTTTCCCTGATGCAACATCAAACAGAAAATTAAACACACAGAATGGAGAAAAGCACTTCTGGATTGAGGATGCAGTTTACTCCTGGAAAGTGAGTCTGCCTTCCTGGGACACAGCTTCTTGGCTGTTCTTCCTGTTGCAGGAAGAACCCATAGCTGGCAAGAGGCAGGAGGACAACAGATATCATCTTAGGAGCAAAGTGGTATCAGCCATAGGACAGAGGAATGAATCCTACAAGGCAATATAAGTCAGGGCCTGTGAACACCCAGCCTAAACAAAATACACAGCACGCCCAGCAGCTGGGCAGCAGAGGACACAGGCTGGGCTGGTTTGGAGGTAAGGTGTCTCGTCCACGCCCTCGTGGCAGCACCAACAGTGTCCCAATTTCTCAGCAGTGCGACTGCAGAGAGCTCAGCCTCCCTATGACCGTGCAGTGTGTGTGGCCACAGTGTCCACAGAGGTGATCCTTAGAGGAGATTAGGTATCCCCAAGGTCCCTTAGACTAGGAGGTCAAAACAAGCCTTCTGGGTCATCTCTGAGACCCCTCCTGCCTCCAGTGTCCTCCAGACAAACCACAGAGATTCACTTGCCTGCGTTGGCTGCACTGCTTCCCAGGGCTGTGGGCAGGCTGCTCATTTCACAGGGAAACTTGCACAGAGGTCTAAGATCTCCAGCTGTGAAATTATTCATATTAAAATTCTACAGGAAGAAAAAAAAAAATTGAGTGGGAGGGTTGCTATCCCAGATTTATCAGAGGAGATTTTTGAACTAAAGTAAAAGCAAACTTCTGGATAAAGCAAAAGACATAACCAGCTCCTAGGAGGTCGTAGCATGCAGTATGCAGTGACCAGGTGGAAAAGGCTCCACTGGTTCTGTCACGTTTACTGCTCAGCTTCTGAAATCCTAAAGCGGCTTCAGTGGAGCTTTCCTCCAACTGATGGCCATCCTGCCTACACCACAAAGCAGATATCACCTTCTTCTAGCACCCAACACCCATTTGCCAGGGGAAAACCTTTGTTTCCTGTATTTCCCCTGCAAAGAGCTGCGGCAGTGCTGGGTGGGACCTGTCCCTACCACAATGCCCTGGGGTGATCCCTCTTCATCTGAAACACAAACGCTGAAAACGTGAGATGTGGCCGATGAAGCCTGCAGGAGGGGGAAAGCGTCAGGGAAATGAGGGGTCCTACAGCACAGTTCGTACCTAGAGAATTTTGCACGCTAGAAATGCTGCTGGCTTTTCTTTCCACCAGCCCTCAGCGAAGGGCTGGCCTGGGGCACCTCTGCTGCAGTCATTAAAGGATGAGATTTATCACCCCTCCTTCTCTGGAGAAGTCAAGGATGTTTCATAGATACGCTACATGCAGATAGCATTGCCAGTTACTGGTCTGAATAAGTGTGCATCCTGAAATCTAACTTTCATTATCTATCAGGGAAGATGAAATCCAGCAAGGCTTTTCAAACATTATGCCAAAGAAGATGGGAGGTTTTTGTTAAAATGTGGTGCATATTACCACAGTCCTCCTAGTGCCCACTGAGCAGAAGTGGCCTGAGATACTCTAGATACTTTTTTCCAAAGCCTGTTATGCTCAGCGTGAGAGATTTCTGTTTACAAAGAACCAAAAATCCAGCATTTCCTATATAAAAGCAATGAAAAGCACAAATTCCCATTCTTCATACCATTTTTCTGGACCTACAGCTGCTTTGACACCGTTGCTGGAAGGTGTAATTCACAGTCAGACCAAAAAAAAATGAGCCCAAGCCCCACAAATCAATACTGCTGCCTTGATGTTCTGCACCTTTCTAGGTGTTTCGCAGAGATCCCTAGGTGAAACAGCAAAAAGGGGAAATGTACAGTTAATACATCCCCCGTGAAGTGTGGGCCAGGCTGCAGCTTTGAGGAGTTATGATGATTGTTCACAGCAATCGAGCTCAGCAGAGGCTTTCGTGTTCAGCACACGGCATCATCTCCAGGGAGCTTCCTTTACAACACTTATAAATGAGAAAACAAGATAACTTTAGACTGCACAGCTGCAGGGTGCGGGAGGAAAGAGATAAAACAACACTGAATTAATCCATTCATTCAAAGGCCACTGAATTGTAATGCATGGATATAATGAGGTTGGACTCTAAATAGCTAATAAGAAAAAAAAAAGTAAAAAAAAAATGTTATTACCCCTTGACACCCCACACCCAGCCCCTCTGCTAATCTCCCAGGAAGAGTTGCATGCAAGGCTTCCCACATTATGTAGGTCAGTGCCTACTCTAAAATTCATCTGTTTTAGTGAAAATAGAGGGCAGGCACTGGAGACATGCTCCCTGACCCCAACTCTTCAGAGCCAAGTAGCTGGAGACTCTTTTGTTTTTTCCTGGCATTCTGCATTTTGCCCCTTGCAAGGCTGGAGTGCAGCTGCACCACGCAGGTCAGGCTAATGCTCATCCTCAAAGCCGTGCACAGGCTCTTGCAGGCATGCTGCAATGCTTTCTGGCTGTTGGGATGAACCGGGAACTCACAGTTTAGGCACATGTGCTGCTAATATTTTTTATAATTATATGTTATAGCTTGAATCAGATAAAAAGAGTAGCACACCATATTTTACTAAGACACTGATGTACAGTAAAGTTTTCAGTTACTAGGAGAATGTTGAATGAAGTAAATTTTTAGGTAGTAGCATGCCATTACTGCCATAAACTCCTGGATGCAAGCTGTGGTGAACATGGCCTCTGGCCAGGCAGGCAGCAGCCACTGGGGACCCGCAGAGCCACCTCAGATCCAGCCATTCCTCCCCACCTGCAGGCGTGCTCCTCCTCACCTGCCTGGGCACAAAACATGTGTTCCCACAAAAAACCCACGTGCTCACCCTCCCTGAGGAAGGGGAGGACCATCATGGGTGACAAATAAGTGATATGGCATTTAGAGCATGAAGCACTCACATTTCAGGCTGGTCAGCCTGGGATAAGAACCTAAACAGGATGAAAATGGGGGAAGAAACTAGACTTTTTTGCACAAAATATTTGTTAATATCATGCTTCAAATCACAGATGTGTACCACAGGAACACTGAGGCTATTGCATCAAGATGGATGAGCAGTGGTTGCACAGGTCGGAGACAGGGGCTCTTCATCATATCGCTGCATCACCAAGTCAGAGCAGGAGCTCAGGACTCGCCGTGAGGCACCCGTGCAGTGCGGGCACCACCGGCTCCTGAGCAGCAGCGCTCCTATCTTCATCATATCGCTGCATTGCCGAGTCAGAGCAGGAGCTCAGGACTTGCCGTGAGGCACCCGTGCAGTGCAGGCACCACCGGCTCCTGAGCAGCAGCGCTCCTGTGGCACTTTCTGCAGGGGCAGCTATAGCAACGTACGGTGCTCTGACCAGATATCTGAGTAGCTGAAATTCCCCTAGCTTTTCAAATAGATAATTTAGTCTTATTTTTTGTCCTACACAGGCTTATAAAAGGTAGCTGATTTCAGCTTGAGCACAGCAACTTTCACAGACTGAAGTACCTATAATCTGCTTACGTGAGAAGTGTTTATATAAAACAGATGATTCCATGCATACAGTGAGTTTATTTAGATAAGAATTGGTGTTCTTATATACCATAGAATAGTTTCGGTTGGAAGGCACCTTTAAAGGTCATCTAGTCCAGCCCCTCTGCAATGAGCAGATACAATAATTTCCTCTACTAGCAGTATGAGTCTCTCCATGTGTATTGGGTTTGTGTGGTAAGGTTTTGGTAGCAGGGGGGCTGCAGGGGTGGCTTCTGTGAGAAGCTGCTAGAAGGTTCCCCTGTGTCCGATAGAGTCCATGCCAGTTGGCTCCAAGACAGACCTGCTGCTGGCCAAAGCCGAGCCCACCAGTGACAGTGGTAGTGCCTCTGGGGTAATAGAGCTAAGAAGAGGAAAAAAAAAAACCTGTGAACAACAACTACAGCCAGAGAGAAGAGAATAAGCGAGAGGAACAGCTCTGCAGACACTAAGGTCAGTGAAGAAAGAGGGGGAGGAGGTGCACCAGGCACCAAGCACTGCTGACCCCCAGCATAATTTAGGGAATAGCAGCTGTCCTGAATTTTTGAAACTTCTGCAAGCTGGCCATTGCTTATAAAACCTCCAGTGCCACCTTGACATACACCCACATACTCAGTAGAGCACTCTGCCCCATACCACCCCTGTGAAAGGCAGAGACATCTCCGAATCCCAGGACAGCTCTCCAGCTGCCTCGTTACACCACCCTTGCCAGAGCTCGTGCTTTTGGAAATTTGTAATGCCACCAAAGTCCCCCACTACAGTCTCTGCCATGGGTCAGGTGCTCACAGGGTTTTGGCATGAAAGACCAAGTTCTCAGGCTAGGCCGGATTTCAAACACCAAGTCATATCCCACAATGGAAAGTGCCTCACACACACACACACGCACAGAACAACTCGCTCCAAACTTTGTCACTGCCTGGTCAGAAAGCACAGACCATCTTCAAGGAATCAAACCTCATGTTCTTCATCCCAGATGCATCTCTTTCCAATAATTTGTCACTTGTATATTTACTGCCCTAAAAAGGACTATTTATAATCCCTGGGGACATTTTGTGAACTCCCAAGGAGCAGGCAAGGACACAGAGTGTCCCACAGGTTGGGGAAACCAGAGGTGTGGACAGGCTGTGAGTGGCCTGAATTATCTGAGATACCACAGCCCCACACAACAACATAAAAGCCTAAAAACATGTTGAAGGGATACAGCAAAAATAACCAGACCAATAGAAACTACACAAGACTATATCCTCCATCAACTGAAGTTGAACAGGTTTGCAAAGCCCAGATCTGGGTTTTGAAAATCAGAAGTTGCTCATTCTCTTGAAGGTAATCCTAGTTCAGATGGCTGGGGTATTTCTGGCCGCATAGTTTGAGTGTACCAGGCTTACAGTCCATGCACCCAAGACATCTTTAAAATCTTAGCTGCACCTTAGCTCAGCATGTTGCCTAAGCACTGCGCTGGCAGCAGAAACAACCCGTAACATAACAGCAGTCCCCCTCTGGTTTCTAAATATAGTTCAACTCTCCTGGAGACTTAAGACATTTTTTGAGCTTTCTTACAGAGGTTAACATCAGTTCAATGCAGACTGCTTTACGATATATATACACACACACAGATAAACACACTCAGTGTAGGTGCATCTCTGACTCCATTAAAAAGATGTGCCCACTGGGCTGTGAAGAGCAAAATCAATTCTGCATGAAAAGGCTCTTATTTGTGTGTTTTTGGCGACAAACACTCTCAGATAGACAGGAAAGTTATTAGCACTGTGTTATTCCAACACCATCACACCCATATCCCAAACCACCTTTCTCTTTGCTCCCTCCAGAGCCTTCTCCCATCCCAGGAGGTGCAGTTGCTGCCATCAGTACAGCTTTACAAATCCTGAAAGCCAACCTCACAAACCTGAGGTTTATCCAGATGAAAGCAAGCAAACTACTTTAAAATCCATTGCACAACACATGCGTGGTATGGAGAGCACAGACCCAAGAGCGATGCAGGGAAGCCAAACGGAGCATACCAAATACAACTACCCTCTGTGTGTGACTGACAGGGCTGTGGAGAGGCCCGAGGAGCTGCTCCCGCGCCCAGCAGGGACCCAGAGCACACAGACACTGGCTGACCCAGTAAACTCAGCCATCCCCAGGGACACTGCTGGCTGCCATACCTCTGCCATCAACATCTTTAAAGCATCAGGATTTTTTCTTTCTTTTTTTTTTTTTAAAAAAAAAAAAAAAAAAAACAAACCAAAACCAGTTAAGAGTTTAGGTTCTCCCCAACTGGAATTTACCATGGTTTGTGTTCACATGCTAGTGCGTACAGTTTGACAAGACCTGTGAAACACAAAAAAAGGAGAATCAGTGTTTAACTCAACTAACACTCACTTCCAGTGTGTGGTTATTAACAACAAGCAATATTGCTGCTGGGGAGCATGTGTGTTTGTTTATAAATTGAGCATGGCTTATTCTTCCTAGCAGCAGGCAGGATTTCTGCTAAGCACTATATTCACAGCAAAATTAGAATAATTTACTCTAGAGCACACACAGGTTTATCTCAAATCTGCATCTCTTCGGTGTTCTATTCAGAAGGTACATATTTATCCCGGTACTTCCACGTAAATTTCTTTGATTAAATGAGCCATTTCCAAAAAAGGTTTAAGTTTCATTTCAATATTGTCTGCAGGCTAATCAAAATAACAGAAATACCAGTCTTATTAATGAAAGAAGGAGACAAGAGATGGAGAGAGCAGTTGAACACACTTCATTTACAGAAAACAAAGATGGTCTTGTTTTGTACAGTATTGTACAGTGGTTAGTACTATCTTCATCTCAAACCATTCAATCTCTTCTCTTCCCAGTGCTTTCTCATCTTTAGTATCTCCTCACATCTATTTCCAACTACAGACAGAAAAGCCCAGACTGAGACACAAGCAACTTCTAGCCTCCAGGTAATGCAACCAGCCGTTGTACACTGCCTGACTGAGCAGTGAAGGCTTCTTTGTCCTGAAGGGGTTTGTTTTTGTTTTTAAAATGTCTCATATGCTAATGATAGATTAAAGGAATAACCATGGGCTTGTCAGCATGTGGTCATGTAATCTGTTACTGAATGACCGTGTCACTCAGGGGAACGGACTGTTTTCCCCAGTGGTGAAATTTTCAGGAGTTTCCCAAATTCTCCATTTCTTGAGACCTTTTGGGGCTCATGGCTCTGTGCAGCAGAGGAACTGGGAGCTTTGGTCTCAAGGTGACAGGAGAAGATTATGAAGCTGCTACTTGGCAGCAGCAGAGCAGCACATCCAGCACCTTGTGGCTCTGTGAAGGGGAACCGGCTCCGCTGTCCCTAATCAGCAGGGCAGAGAAGCTGCTTTTTGTACCAAGACTGTTTCTTCCTTTGTACTTCTGCCCAAGCTGCTGCCAGAAGATGTTGGCAGGGAGTTCAATAGCTGTTTTGAATCACTGCCTGGCGAAGGCACAGGCAGGTTGAGCCTGAACATCCTCTATGGAGCTGCACTGAGGTTTCGCCATATTGCTGGTCCAGCCCAGCCCACAGCCAGTGCTGTACTTTCCCAGGCATAAGAGATAAGGGAGCCTGAAGAATATGTAAGCAGTATGTGTATCCCCTGCCCATTGCTGTCCCTACAGGGACCTCGTTGTGCCCCTGTTGCCACCATCATGTCCAGAGTTGTCCATGTTTGCTTTTGCTCTGCATCGTGCTGTCCTGCAGGTGTGCAATGTTCACTGGAAAACAAGACTGAAACGCAAACCAACAGCTTATGTTTCTCTTTCAGACTGGGACTCCATTTTCTTCTGACCCTGAGGAGAGGGACTGCTTTGCAGCAGATTGCTCTACCTTGGAGGAGCCTAGGCCAGGTTAATAATATCATTGCTGCAGTTGAGAAGCGTCACTGGTAGCTAGAAAAAGTGAGAAATTTCACACCCTGAACACAGGGTATTCACCCAAGGACATCCCTGTGGTTTGCTGCCCTCTCACAAAAGGAAATGTACCTTGAAATTTTGCTGGCTGTGGGACGCAGGGGGTGAGGAGGTGGAAGCATCGCAGTCCCAGCTCCTTCCCATCCCAGAGGGAAACGCCTCCGTTGCTGCTTCTTCCCACTGACACATACCACAGAGAGAGGGGTGCAGATGGGAAGAAAGTGAACAATCCTTTTATACCGTTTCATGTGTCAGCACTGGGGTTTGTTGTGCTTTGACCACACGAGGGCCACATGCAGGATTGCAGGGCAGCCCCATTCTCACCCCACATGGCAGAGTGAAAGCATGCAGTGCAGCTCCATTCTCCCGTGCTGCTGCAGGGCTGCCCATGTCCCCATCAGACATAGTTCGTTGTGGCCACAGGCAACAGTTTCAGTTCAAACAGCAATCGCGACGTATCCAGAGTCAGGGCAAGACTCCTGGCAGCAACAATTGCATTACTCGGTGACAAGAGTGGTCAGTCTGTGCTGGCAGCAGCTGCTGGGGCTGCACATGAGCTGGGAGGAGACGAGAGTCTCCCTGCCCGAGTGCAGAACAGGAGAAAAACAAATCGGTATGGAAAGAAAACAAAGTGGAAGATTGGGGAAAAAAAGCAGCAGCAGACTACAAAGCCAAATGGATGGATGGCTGTCCGTGGGAATTTGTAGTTCCCCAAAGCATTTAGGAAATGCTTTCCCTAAAGCAGCACATCCAGGGGCTGGATCAGAGCCACACAGAGCCAGACTCCAGGCGAGCGGCAGCCCGCTCAGCCCAGGCGTGCGGCTCTCCACCCCGCAGCAGGACAGGCCTGGGCTGTGTTGCTGGAGAGCCCACGGCTCCCTTCAGAAAAGGGGCACCGGTGGCACGGGCAGATGTGCACAGCCCCGCTGGGCTGCTTGTGACACTGCCTTTTTTAAAAGCTGCAAGACCGACTCTTTGGGAGCACTGGCATTACTTAAAGTGTCATGAGACTTCTGACCCTCCAAAATCCCATTTTCCTTCCCTACCCATCCCATTTATTTTTAATGCAGAGTGGGATCTCAAACAACAGTTTAAAGCTCCGTTTCTCAAACCATGGGTACATTCATCTAAAAAGAGCAATCAGTATTAGCTGCTATGCACCCCCCAGTGCTTAATAAGCCAGATAAACATAAGACAGGATGCCGAGTGCCACAGCTTCCTTAGCCAGTCAGTAAATGCTGACCTACCTTTTTTCCCCTAAATTAGGGCCAAGATTAATTACTCACTTCCCCGGACCACCTCAGCCAGCCACCTCCTTACCCTGTTCCTCCAGTCCATGTTGAGAGCCAACCTGAGAGATCAGGTGGTTCAGACTTCTCAAATTCTTGCAAGCCAAAGCAAAATATTTTCCTTCATGTTGTCCTTTATATTTGGAATAAGTGGCTTTTGTGGTTATTAAATGCTCCCATAATGTGCTGACAGTTAACCATGCCTACAAGCTGTTTAGTTTACATTGCAGGCTGTACGCTTTTTAGTATGACATTATCCCTTAATTCTTTTAATGAATTGTGTGCTTTTTGTAGTAAACTGGGCAGTAAATCATATAGGCTCTTTACCATTGGTTTCACAAAATGGTCTTTAAGGACAGCACAGGGAGAAGACCACATTATTAAAAAAATAGATAGGCAGCTCAGTTACTGCCTGCTTTTGAACTGAGCTCCTACCCATCTATTTTCTTCTGTTTCTCTTTGACTTTCGCATTTTGCCAGGGTCTCATGTGCTTGGAGGCTGCATCCCTCATGACACCTGAGTGCAGTCTAGGAAATGCCAGGCCCAGCCTGGGACACCTGGAGCAGTTTCAGCTCTTTCCAAGCATAGCTCAGTAAAGTTACCCAGAGGATGCTGTGCAAATTAATTGAGCAGCGCAGGTACTTTGAAGATGCCGTAACACTTGGTAGAGATAATTAATACACTTCTCTGTGCAGAGAAAGCGCTGAAACTTTGTATTCCCGCTGCAAGAATCACGTGGAACAAGTTCTTGGTTTGCAAACCAACTTACACTGCATCCCCAAGAAAATTTCTGAGTTTAATAACAGGGTTAGGACGCAACACAGCATGCTTAGATGCCTGTGCAACCTGCCCTGCACTGACACCCCACAACCTGGGGTGTGCAGTGGGGGAGTGAGGTATACAAAAAAGGTAAGTACTTTGATCACAAAAGCAAAGAAATCACAGGGGACAGAAAAACCCACCAGAAAAATCCCTGGAGCAGCTAATCTGCAAGGGTTTAGGTCACCTGTGACGCCCAGCATGTGGGCAGGGAAAGAAATTGGAAGTACAGAGCCCTTGCGGGACATTCAGAGTGGGAAGGCCACATTCCCTCCCAAGAGCACCAGCCCACACCCTTTGGCCCTTGGCAGGTGGAGAGTCACGAGGAGGTGGCAGATTTTGCGAGACATGACAATCTGACTGCTCTGGGCTGTGCCACGCAATACCACTGGCATACTGGCCAGATTATAGAGTGTCCCTGTTCAGCCTGCAGCTGTGTGTATTACTGATGCAATTGAAAGCCAAGCCAGAAAGAAGATTAAAAAAAAAAGAGAGAGAGAAGAGAGAGAAAACAACACTTTTTAGTTTTGGCCTATGACACTTGGGACATTTTATATGAGAACAAGCGGGCATTTGTCTGAGATAGGTCTGCAAAGACACACTAGCAGAGATGCATTTATTATTTATCCAAGCTCTGGGCCTAGAGAAAGCAAAAGGCTTATGTAAACCCCCAGTTGGGATTTCTAGATCCTCACTTAGCTGTTTGCTGTACCAGCTTCATGTGGAGACAGCCCACTCAATTAGGGAGAGAGCACAAAAAGGATTCCTTCATCGGAAAGTGGGTACCATTACCAGTGCATGACTTCGAGCTGCTCTTGTGTAGCTGAACCGTAATTTTCCCCAAATTAGGGAGAGGGGAAGAGCCCTAACTACCTACTGCTGAAAGGAAACTGCAGGTGTTACAATAGCCAATACAAAGCTGTCCAAGGCCAAGTAGCTCAGCTCTCTGCTCTTAGCAGGAGGGAAGGAAAAGGGATGCCCCTACCCACCCAGGGCAGCTGTCCTGGCAAGGAGGGAGGACAGAAGGGCTGCCCCGGGTGGGTAGGGGCATCCCTTTTCCCTTCCCTCTCAGTAAGAAGGGACAGTCACACAGTCACAAATCCTGCATCTGAAATGAAGTCATCTCAACCTGACACTTGGGTCCCGCACTCTTATTTTTGGTCACAATCATTCTGTAGCACTGCCTGGTATCGGACTGATAATGCTGTGTAGTGATGCACCCCAGGCAATTCCCACAGTCTACATATTGACCTTTCATTGGCAGTTACTCTGACAAGGCAGAGGTTGGTGAGATGAAGATGCACCTTGTTTGCCCTATGCATAGTGAGGTTTTGAGAACAACAGAGTCTCAGAGCTTAGGAACGGTCATATGCAGCATCACAATATTTTGGTACTCAGCTTTGTAAATGTTAACTCACAGAATTCAACCATATCTCAATAATTAAAAGGCTTTTGCTAATAACGTTGGCTATGAAAGAGTAGGCGGCCAAATGAAGCTCACATTGTGTATCAAAGGTCAAAGAAGCAAATCATTTTTAATTGAAAATGCAAATTGTACAAAATGTCTAGATGTCAGGAAGTTTGAAAGCAAAGTGAGTTTGGTAAGTCATTCTAGAAATCAAATGAGATACAATTAATTAATTAAAGGATAGATGTAACTAGTGGGCTCAAAAGCAACAAGACGACCATTCCCAACTGCATTGGGAATTGCAGCCTAACCAACAGGGACATGGCAAGAAACTATAAATTTACACTTGCAGACTGAAGATAATTTGGGCTTTGAAGGTACATTGCTGTTTACTACAAATCTAACCATTTTCAGTTTTCAGATAGCTTCAGGCACCATACTTCTGCATTCCAGCTATTTATTGTGTGATTTTACAACCCTTACGGTTTCCTCCATTATCTCTCACCACACATGTGTAAAAACCCCACAAAACCAAAATCTGACAGACCACACAGGGGAACAGTAAAAGTGACTATACACAATGTGTTGTGAAATGCAATGAACTAAACAAATAGAAAAGCAGGTGGTATATTTTCTTAATTTGTTTCATCTACCTTGGGTGTTGCTTGGAACAGCATTAGGTAGGCATTTGCTAACAACTGTGTGCGTTTGCAGCAGATGGTCCTCCATTAAAAGTGAGTTCTCAGATGGAGAGCTCTGGGAAGCCCTTGAGGGACTGAAGAAACTGTCAGTCACGTATTTATGCCTCTCCACAATTCAGTCTGTAAAGCCAGCCCATGTGAGCCATATACCCAAATGAGAAGGATAAGCAATTCTGTTCTATCGCTATCCTGCCAAGGTACTGATCCTTTACATGCAGTATGTGATCTGTAGCTTTTTTCTTTAACCAATGGTTGGGAAAGGACGGTGAGAAGCAGCACCAAAGCTCAGTGGTAGCTCCTGCACCAGCCAAAGAGTGGCCATAAATAAACCAAGATAATAGATAAATAAGTTCTTGACAAAGAGCATAAAATACAAGCTAAGACTGTAACAATGATATTTCTATTATATTTCAATGCCCAAGGAAAGCTGGACTGTGATTATGTCTCACCTCCTAGATCTCCCTATGCTGGCTCACAGATGAATTTTTAAAACCTCATTTTGATGCAGTATCTTTGAACCTCAACTCCATCAGACATGGTGGGGAGCTGACAGACACCATCTAACTCTGCACAAAAAGGCTTTTTATGCTTTAGGATACAGAGTAACCCTAGGTTGTCTGGAAAAATAAGAGTGCATAAAGTGCCTTGTGCACATCACCAAGTGTGAAAGCTAGTTTGAAGGCAAGAAAGTGTTTTGCAGTGCCGTCACTGTGGTGTGACTGGAAACTCAGTCTGCCCTGCTGGGATGCCAGAGCAGCCCTCAGTTCTGCAGCCTACTGCGTAAGCCTTTGAGATCCAGCCCTGCGCTGCCGCACTCTCCCGCATTGCTGCCTCACCCTCCCACCACCACCCCTCCCACTATGATCACCCTCTGGCACAACAGAAGGAAACCCAAAAACTATTATATAAGAGATCAAAGCAGGAGATACTGATGTTCATCTAGCTTTCAGCCAAAGCACCACTTGCTTCAAGGGACTTAGCAGTGCAATCTGCCACGCATGTCAGGATGTGAAGACTCAATACATGTGGAAGGTTTTCCAATCATAAAATCAGGGCAGATGCCCTGGAGAAGGTTTGTTTCTTCCTCCTATCACTGGAAGCATCCTGGGAATATGCATTTATCCCATTTGAAGTTGACTCACAGATTGAGGAGCGAGAAGCTCTGTTCCTGTGTGCATGCACATGCACTCTCTGTTTCCTTATATTTAAGACAGAATTAATCCTACTTATACCCTGTGTGAATAATTTTAAGATCTGTGGATAAAAATGTGAAAGCAGATGATTTCATGAAACAGAAAGATTACATCTATTCCATGACACACAAAAGATTTGCTGCTACCAAAGCACGTCGACTCCCCTGAGCACACACTGCATTGCTGCTCTTGTATCAGGACTTTCTCAATTCGTGAGGAGCCTTGGCCTAAGGTTTCCCTTATGGAAGCATTTCTATAAATCAAAAGGAGAAAACTTCCACAAATCATCGACCCCCAAGCACACTGTGGTACATGACAGAGACTTCTCCTAGCCAAAGGCATAGAAGAAAAGGACCCTGTACGATTTTCTCAGCTAATGAAGTGTAGAGTCCTAGAGGCAAATCTGGTTAAACATAAGATGTCTTCCTTAACAGCTAACTGAAATCACCCAAAGGATAATTGTAACTGTTGCTCACAGGAATCTTCTTTCCTTAATACCTCTGACTTCCACACCTCAATCCAAAGACATTATTCCTCTAATAAAGCACGTGCAGAAACAGCACACAACTGCTGCAAAAATATTTGGCATGCTAGTTGCTTGGTGGCTATAGTTGAAAGGATATAAACACCCATCCATATTTTTGGCTAAGCTATTTACAGTAGCTCCAAGTGCTAAAAAGATGCAGGCGTGCTTATTTAAACACATTCTTGTGGCTTCTTTCTGAGCTGACATTGATTTTGGGTAACTGAGCAAAACCCAAAACTTTGGGTAGCAAAAGCATCCATCAGCTACGACAAGACCCATCTCTGAGTGCAGCGGCGGTGCAGTGAGGACGAAGCCCCGACACCATGAAGAACCTGCATCCCACAGAGACTGGCAGGGAGATGCGGGAACAGAGAGCTGCATGGAGTTGGTCATGGTAGCGTGAAGGTAACTTCTAATGGTATAGCACGTTTCCCTGCCTGTACAGGGAGAGGTGTGCCTTTTTATAGCTTCTATCATACCACGATGGTTGCACCGCTTTAAATATCTAGTACAGCACTACCTTCAGAGAAATAAAGCTGCTTTTCAAAGTTATATTGTCTGTAGAAAGTCTGAAATACTTTACACACCTTAGCAGAAGGTACATCTGCTCTGTAAGTAGCACTGCATAGACAAGGTTGTTATTGAATTGCTATAACATTGAGTCAAAAGCACTGTATCAGGCTGCGATCCCATCATTCATGCCCTGCAGCAAGGAAAATCATCCCTGTGACCTGCATTCTGCCTTTTTACTTTTTTTATTCTTTCTTTTTTTTTTTTTTTTTTTTTTTAAAACTGCATCTTTAGGTAGCGTTACCAGGTCACCAATCACCTTGTGGACTTACAGCTTCGGGTAATCCAAAATGGACTATAACCAGTCTTACTGGTCTCTTACAAGAAAGAGGGTTCACTGTGTCCTAGAATGTTTGCTTTAAATCAAAATGATCTAATGGTTGAGAATTGATACTCATGATGTTTGGGGCAAAGATCTTTAATACCCAACTTCAAAATATTCTTGTGCCTACCAAGTCTTCTTTGAGCTCATCCTATGAATTACCATGCTCCACAACCAGCGGTCTCCTACCTGCAAGCCTGTCAGACCCAGGGTCACCGTACAGCTGTCACTTCTGCCACTCTGTGCAGAAATACTTTCATCACGAAAAAGCCAATGGCTTAGCAACAGCAAAACACCAAAAGCAAGAGAAAGCCCTAAGCCTCGTGTTTCTGTCTTGAACCTGACGTGAGCTCTTGGATATTCACAGTTTCCTGGCCTCAGGAGCTCCCTGTTCAGAAATCTGTTGAAATATTTATGCCCTCTCCCCATTTCCCGTGTGAAGCTGTGGACTACGTGCAAGGGCTGGCAGTGGGGCAGGCACCCGCTGGCCCCAAGGAGCAAACCCTCTGCTGCCCTACACCACAGAAACCTTTTGAAGGAAGGAACATCGGTAAAGGACAATTTTGCAGAGTATCTCCCCCAAAGCACATCAGACTGCAGCGTGGCTCAGCAGAGCCTGGGTCCTTGCAGAGGAGCTGCGGCAGCATTGCTGAAGAGGGGGGCAAAGTCTGAGTCATCACCACGCACCTCTTAACAGATAACAGGCTTGTTACACTTCATTACTACCAAGAGCTCCAGCCTGGCTGCCAGGATCCATTTTAAAAGCCAAAAATGCAAATACAATTTCCCCATCTAGTGGTCCAGCAGAGTAAAAATGTCACCTTTTCTCCTGCGGCTGATGGAGGAGTTGCATCTGACAGGGGCATCTCCCAGCTGAGTGCTTTTCCATCCACAGTTCTGCCCATCACAGAGGTGGGCAATGAGCAGCAGAAGAACAGAGATAAATCCCACAGCAGGCTGCAGGTCTGCTCAAAAAAGCTTTAAAAAAAAGCAGTCAAAGTAAACAAGCAAAGTTGCTTTGCATGGTCCTAAGAAAAGGGCATATAAAGAAGCATATTCCTTAGGCTGATACAGGACTAAGCCCAGTGCATTTTGAAACAATCAGGAAACTGGTCTCCTAAAATACCAGAATTACATTGGAAACTCTGACAAGACACTAGCTGTGACAGCAACAAAACAGCTTTCCAGAGCTCAAATCCTCATTTACTGAATACAGGCCTGACAGCCAGCGTTATTGGAGCAACACACAGAAATAATAGACTAAATGCCTTTGGTGAGGCAGCTTTCAGCTGCAGTGAATTACATGTTTCCATGGGTCATTCATTGCCACGATTCTCCTCGCCGTGACAGGATTAAAGCCATGCAGGGTGGTAGGGCAGCAGTGCCTGGCCTTTCCTTCACTGCTAGCTAGACTTCTCAGAGGTTTTCAAGGAGCAAAGGATGGGGCAAGAGCAAAAGAAGCCCCCATCCAAGGTGGCGTGGGGTGAGCAGTGCCCAGGCACCTCCCCTACTCCCTACCCGTCCAGGAAGATACGGAGTGGTAGCAGACACTATCTGTGCTTCCCAACATATTCTCTTTGCAGCAATGAAGATGACTTTTGACACAACTGAAGCAGAAATACTCCCCTCATGGCACAGCCCCAAGCAGTGAGACCCCAGCCTGGGCTCCTGCTTGCCTCCAGCCACTCTCCTTTTCCCGATGCCTAAGGTCCTCACAGCACTGAAACTAAACCCCACTTCCGAGACGTGCCATCCCTTTCCAGTCTAACCCCAAACCACACTCTGTTCCCTTTGTTTTCCACTTTGAGTAATTACCCAAACATAGTTTGAAATGGATACTCTGTGACATTCGCTATTAAAGGTACTTATGGCCAAGAGAATTTAATATCACAAGTAATAAAACCAAACTCCAGTGATGCAAAACTGGACTGAGTAGTCCAAACTGATCCCACTGATTTCAGACTTGTTCAATTTTCTTTTGAAACAGTAGTCAGGGAGGAACTTTTGCTTGACCTATTGTAATTCAGAAACTTCCTCCTCTCTCTCATTTTACATCAGCAGCCGAGAACTGGTTTCTTATTTCCCATTTTGTTTTATGGATTTTCCATAGACAGCATCCAGTGCATGAAAGAATGAGATACACCCACTTCTGGTATATAAAAAAAAAACCCCACTGTTTTTAAACATACTGCAACTTATAAACCGCATGGAACAGATATGTAGCATTTGGTCTGTTCATGAAAAAAAATAATTTGTAGCTTTAGAGAGAATGAGATATTCCCATAAATATCAGATTTCATTTTAAGAGAGAAAGTCTAGTTAAACTCACAAGAGAAATTAAAAGAAAGAAGTTGGCCAACTGGATCCTGCCTATTCAGAGCTTTTATTTGGGGCTTTTCTTGACCACTCATATTAATGTAACAGACAGCATTTCTTCATAACAGCCTTTGGTTCAAACTGGCCTTAGCTGGGAAATAGTTTGATACCTCCACTTAAGCCATGCAAAATACTTTGCTGGCAACCTTAACAAGGGAAAATCCCCTTGGGGTGATCTGGTCTACGCAGACAGGGGAGAGAAGCTGCTTCTAGCCTGTGACTTCAGATGACTCCGGGCTTGGAGAATGTGAAATGCGCATGAGACATCAGAGGTGGGGAGCAACGGGCAAAGGGAAAAAAATTCCCTGGCCAGCACACGCTCCCCTGAGCTGATCCTTATCCCTGTGATCAGCTGTGCTCATTCCTCACAGGGAGGACTTGGAGCAAAAGAAAGGGAGTGCTGCCAGATATCTGAGGGGAAAAGCACAGCTAAATCTACATCTATTTTGTTGTAGCTGTAAAGAGGACAAGGCAAGGCTTTTCAGGTTTTATTAATATTATTGGAAGCAGCAGAGGTTGGGGACTCGGGGAGTGCAAGGATGCGGTGGTGAACTTCAAGTACAGGAAGATAATTATGTCTATGGGTTAAAAAAAAAAAAAAATTGTATAAACACCACGGAAGAGAAATTAGAAGGATTCACATCCAGGGGAAACAGCACAGCACGTTCAGCTGTGGAAAGCCGAAGCTGAAGCAGGACCCAGCTAAGTATGCACGCAAGTGCAGGGTGCTAGGAGCCCCACTGTTTGCCAGTCTGGAAAGTGCCTTGAGAAAAGGGAGTTTACATTCCACTCAGCTTTCAGGGACTCCCAGATTTTGTCTCTGTGTAATTCCCACCATCCTCAATACTCATCATCCATCTTACCAGCAGGAGGTGAAGCCGGTTTAGCCCCAGCCGGCAACTAACACCCACGCATCAGCTCGCTCACTCCCCCTCCCGCAGTGGGACGGGGAAGAGAATTGGGAAAAAAAACTCGTGGGTAGGTGTCTCCCTGGTCACTGGCCCGTCAGCCTGGATCCTGGATCATACAGGGTGGTTTCCACATTTTAAGTACAAGGCAGCTCTGTGTTCCTCCCAGTGTTTTCCTGTTTTCATGCTAACCATCAGATGAAGTTTTGTATGATGCTTTTCTGGAAAGCGCTGTCAAAGGACCATCACCTTACACCTCTGAAACCACCAGGATCTCATTGCTTTTCCCTCAAAGCAGAGGCTTTCTTTCCTCCTTTCCCTAAATAGATGAATAATTCTCACTCAAACATGCAGTTGGATTCAGAGACCCAAACCACTCTCTCCACAGAACATAAACAACTTAGAGAGCAGCCTGAAAACTTTCCCACACTGAGGTTATCACCTTCACCCCTCCCTTTAGGAGGATCACTCTGAAACCAGGACAGCAATTTGGTTTTCTGGCTCCCTTGCTTTTCACTCCTTCATTCAGCGTTAACAAAACATGACTGTGTGCCAAACACAGCGCAACATCTGTGGTGAGGAGATGCATCTGGGGTGGACGAAAGCAGGAGCTGCAGCTCATTTCCCACAGGCCACCTCAGAGGGCAACACGGTAGCCCTGGGCCACTGAGCCTGGCCAAACCACTGCTGCAGGCACAGGGCAGAGAGGGCAGAGCATCCCCACGGCTGGGTCATGCAGGCAATGCCATGAAAGCGTAGGATGACCTACTAATACTGATACCAACCACCAGCAAGCAAACAGGAAGAAAAAGACTCTACACAGCAAAGACCAACATGCCAGATGAAGCCTTGCCCACAACACTGTGCCCACAGCTGCCACAGACTGATGGCACTCACCCAGCCCAAAACCAGGCACCTGCCCCTCCTGGCCTCCATCTTTGCTTTCAGTTTGTCTTCCAAGAAGCTTAGCAGTCACTCGGTGCTAAGGGTCGCAGAGATAACTTTCTCCGAAGAACAGAAATGTCAAAGAGAGAGACACAAGAAAGCCTGGGCTGGAGCCTTTCGCAACAGGAAGGAGATTGTTACAGCAGTAATTTACTGTGGTAGGTTTTGCAGCGTGATTGCAACATATCATTACACCGGTTTTATCCTTTTCCATTTGGCAGACACCGATTCCTTCCCCTGGTTTCTTACAGAGCATAAGCCAATGTGGCTGCATTTCAAATGGTTTCAAACTCTGCCAATGGCAATAAAAAAAGAAGAAAGAAAAAACAACTGAAAAGTTCTCACAATTGCATTAGCTTACCCAAAACTAATACATACTTATATACACACATATAAGTAAAAAATACACAGTTCATCCAACTTGAAAGGGTGGCGCCGGAGAAATGGTGGGGTTGGTCTCCTCTCCGAGTAGTTAAAACAAACAAAAGATAGGTTAAGTAGGAGCCTGAAATGAGACAGGCTGTACAGGTCTCCAGACAAACACTTACTTGACAGCCTACTGCCTCAAACGCATTAGGTACTTTCCAGGCACGAAGAAGGACCATGTGCCTTCTTTGCAAGACTTCTGTGCACTATGAAACACGGACTCAAAAGTCACAGACCACAGGGACAGCAGAGGATCAATGCTGTATCAGTAGCGGGGGGAGGAAGCATTCAGGAAAGAAAGTATTTTCATGTGATGTTTCTCCCCCCATCCCCAGGCTCATCTTTGCTCTTCCTGCAGATCAATAGAGCCCAGAGGTAGAAAGTACATAGCAGTTAATTATAAGCCTTTCTTTGGGAGGCTAAAATGAGCATTTTTGTTGCTGGGCCCCTTATTTATACCAAAGGAAATAAGAAATAGCTCCTATTAAGTCACAAAAGTTTGGGTGGGGCAAAGTCAAAGAGAAAGGGGAGTGCGATCAGTCTCTAGGGAGCTCCACAGCTCTACTGCAGCGGGCAGAAAACCTCCATGCAAGAGCCTGAAGCCATGAACAGAGAAAGAGAGCTGGGAGGAAAACAGGGCAGTCACTGCCTCCACAAGCAACGTGATGAGGGTGGGATTCGCTATATACGATTTTGTATTTCTTCTAAGGCATTTGTTCTCCTTGTTTTAAGCTTTGGGAGGGCATGGCAGGATGCTTCTTCTGACGCTGGAGACATTTCCATTCATATCCAGCTGCTTTTTACAAGGAACAACTTTATTGCCAATCATCACCTCCTTGCAGAAACTGCTGTTCCTTTCTCTAATGAACTGCAATTCAGGAGCTGGCAGCACACAGCACAGAGAGGAAGAAGGTGAGAAACACAGGCCAAGGTGGGGAAGCTCGTTCCTCCCCGAGCTTGCCAAAACAGGAGACTTCACAATGGGATTACAGACCCACCACTTACAAGATCCTCTGTTGTCTGTGCAACAAATGTGTGGGGAACGGCATTTTCTTCCCGCGCTATGTCTTCTGAAGCCAGTAGGCAATGGGGACAATATTTGGGCATATCCCAGATGGAGGAAGGTGCACTGGATGGCATCAAAGTCTAAATTCTCCTATTTGATCCTATTTAAGATCCTACAACTTGATTCCTACTTGAAAGCAAAGCATTACATTAATCTTCCCATTTAAGTGATGGGGAAAGAGAAAGTGGGTATCGGCTCAGATTAGCTCTCAGTTAATGGAGTATACTCCTAAGATATTTTCAAAGGATGATAAAATAGGACAATATATCACTTAATTAAAGGAAAATAAATTGCTGCAGGGTAGTGAGTTTATCTTTCTGAGGAGCTATCAGTAATTCAACTGAACCGATGTGATTCTCAGAAGTATTTATACACTCCGGGAAGGAACTTCATTTTAAAAGATATTAAAGAAAGTATTTGTGACAGTTGCAACCATGCTTCAGCTTAGGTCTAAGGAGAAAGGCTAAGAGAGTTGGGGATGTTTAGCCTGGAGAAGAGAAGGCTCCAGGGAGGCCTTATTGCAGCCTGCCAGTACTTAAAGGGGGCTTATAAAAATCACAGAATCATTAAGGTTGGAAAAGACCTTTAAGATCATCAAGTCCAACCATCAACCAAACACTACCGTGCCCACTAAACCACATCCACGTGTTTTTTGAACACTTCCAGTGATGGTGACTCCACCACCTCCCTGGGCAGCCTGTTCCAAATGCCTGACCACCCTCTCAGTGAAGAAATTTTTCCTAATATCCAATCTAAACCTCCCCTGGAGCAACTTGAGGCCATTTCCTCTCGTCCTATCGCTGGTTACTTGGGAGAAGAGACCAACACCCATCTCACCACGACCCCCTTTCAGGCAGCTGTAGAGAGCGATAAGGTCTCCTCTCAGCCTCCTCTCCTCCAGACTAAACAACCCCAGTTCCCTCAGCCGCTCCTTGTAAGACTTGTGCTCCAGAAAGATGGGGACAGACTTTTTAGCAGGGCCTGTTGCAAGAGGACAAGAGGTAATGGTTTTAGAGTAAAAGAGGACAGATTTAAACTAGACACAAAGATGACATTTGTCACAATGAGGGTGGTGAACCACTGGCACAGGTTGCCCAGAGAGGTGAGGTGGTTGATGCCCCCTCCCTGGAAACATTCCAGGTCAGGCTGGACGGGGCTCAGAGCAACCTGATCTAGTTGAAGATGTCCCTGCTCACTGCAGGGGTGTTAGACTAGGTGACTTTTAAAGGTCTCTTCCAACCAAACTATTCTATGATTCTGTAATAAGCAATTAACATATAGTAGTAATTCTGTATTTGTGTCCAGATTTGAAACTTTGGTTGAGCTCCAATGCAAACAAGAAACATTTGTTTCTATAATATCTTATTTACAACTTGCATTCACAGTTGTAACAGACTTGGAGGGGATGTGGGGGAGAAGAGAGGAACAGAGAAGCCACTAATCTTACTTCCAATTAAATTCTTGTTTATCATTTCAGTGGTGCAGCGTAAGTAACCATGAGCAATGAAATAATTTATGTTTTCTCATTTAAGAATGTGAGGCTTAGAAAAGAGATTTTAGTTTAAAAATGGACTTCAATATCTTATCAGAACAATAAACCCAGTCTTTTAAAGGTCAGCTATTACACTTTCCATGAAAAAAAAAAATATCTTTTTACTCCTAAGTGACTTCTTCAAATGAAACAATAAATGACTTATTTCTTCCCATCTTCCTACATATATTATCAGCAAAGCATTAATGAAAAGCAACTCCATTGAAAAACCCTCTGAGGGTTTTTTAAATGTGGATCAGCTCAGTACAGAATAGCAAATGCATCTGTGTGGTCAACAGAGTGAACAAATTTGCAGGAAACGAGGCTGCTGAATGAGTATCTCAGCAGTGAAAAGGAAAAGCTTGTATGTCGTCTAATACTTCTGTATGAAATACATTTGAATATGAATACTTCTATATGTAGATAGACACTTCATTCAATCATGAAAAGCTGTTTTACAGTTCATTTTGCTGCTTAAACTTCATAAAGCAAACAATCTACTCCCACATGCTCCCTGCACTGTGGTGGGCCCTACTTCTCAGGCACCTGGTCAGCTGCTCTTCGGCACAAATCCCAAAATCAGTTCCTTGAGGAGATAAATTTCACCCGCCCAGCAGTTCGGGTTAGCAAAAGTGAGCTTGAATGGGGGGAGAGTGAATTTCACTCTGTGTGTAATGAACCAGAAAAGGAAGACTGAGATTCACCATATTTTGATTGTTTTGCTGTGCAATTCTCAATTTGTTGAATGTAAGAGACTCTTCTGCAATAGCTTCTGCTTTGGTCAGCAATCCAGACACAATTTAAATATTCATTTCCAGATTACAATACTGCAAAAATTAAAATGTATTTTTAAAAAAATTAAATAAATCGTGAAAGTCACAAGGAAGATTGCAAGAGGTTTTTATACGAAAAGGTTATTTTCTGATTATTTAAGAGAAGTTAATTCTAAATGCTATGCAGTCAACCTCTGAATGAAAGCCCATAAAGACTTAATCCTTCAGAAATTAAACTTTCATTAAATCGGTTTACTGTTCTTATTAAATAACAGTTTCTGGTATAATTCTCAAACTGCATCCAAGCCTACTGATATCAAGGGAAAACTGAGCAAACAGAAGCAACTGTGGATATCTACTACTGATTAATTAGTAGCTACAAAACAAAAATTCTTCCCAAAAAATTTACAAATATCAGAAATTTTGCAAAGTATAGATCACCTCAACTGTATAAATTCAATGGGGATCTTGCACTGCTTACAATTTAAGTAAATCCCAGATGTAGAAGTGAAGGTTTCTAACACTAAGAAAACTCTATGCAAACTGATTATAAGAAAATACCGACAGAAAGCTTTTGAGAAAATTCAGAACAAAACCTTTACACTAGAAACTAGGCTGGACCCAAAACAAGTTAGCATGTTTTAAAACGGGAACGCACACACGTGCGCCCAAATGCCAGAAGATTAAATTGGGAAGTGAAAGGGACGGATAATGCACTTCGTTTACTTACACGCTAGCAATAGGAGGATCCTTTACTCGAAACAAGAGATACCTTATAAGGAAAAACCCTACATGTTGGTCATCAGGGAGGAAAACTCCATTGGATATATTCATTAGTGGCACAGCAGACATTTTCAGACAAGCTTCCATAACGACCTTACCAAGTCTTTCCTAAAAAGGCACTAGCTCATTTGGAGCCCATCCCTGGGTTAGCACTGCTCGAGCAGTTTCCTACTGCTATTGAACTTAAAATTCAGTTTCTAGCCATACAAAGTCCCTGCTCTTTTTGTCATCTAGCTGCTCAGAATTGTAAGAACCATGTTCCCACCACCCTCAATAATCCCGAGTAACATCTGCTTTAACCATCACAAATGATTTGACATCTTCATCAGATTTTGTCACTCACTAGTCACCTGTTTTCCCACTAGCTATGAGTTCATTGAACAGTGGGTTGCTTGGCATTCTCAATGAAGACCTTCCCATGGCCCAGACTGGCCATTTGTTCCTCCCTTTTTTCTGCATCTATTTATGTTTATTGATCATTAAAAAAAAAAAAAATCCTTTTTAACCTACCTAAAACAGCTTAGCATCTATAGGAACATGTGCTGAAGCACTTACAGTACTTTCCTACACATCCAAATGACTATATATGAAGTAGGTTGTTTTGTTCTTGACAACACCTTAAAAAATGGATAGTTTGGCAAGTATGACTTCTCACGGTGGGAGCTGTCATGCCTGTATGATTTGTTTCTTTTTATTACAGCATTCCCCTTCTACCAAACTTTTGACATATCTTTTATACCTATATTATGATTTAAACTGAGCATTTATTTTCATGCACTGTAGTTGGGGTTTTTTTTGTTTAGACCTGTAACATTTGTGTATAAAATGCATCTACATTTGTTTCTTGTCTGGTTTTATGTGCTGTGATTATCAGGGGCTATTTACTTGTAATATTCTTTGTTATTCCTTCACAAATTCTATTATACTTCATAATTTTTATTCCTGGATTACAGGATTTTCACTATTTTGTCTGCTTGTGATGTGTCACCCAGATTTGTGCAGTCTTCCACGCACAATGGCTTTCCCAGTTTGAAAATGAATGCATATAAGCCTTGGTGGTATATAATGCCACCGGAATAACTATAACCAACCAGGCTTGGCTCAGGTGAAGCCCATCTTTCTTATGTACACATACTCCAAAAGCTGTCCCACTTCCTAAGAAATGTAAACTCTGCATCCTAGCGCTACCTTTTCAACTAGGTATCCCCCTTTAGTCCTTAGCCTTGGCTTTGCAGTCAGCGCCGCTGCGAGAGCACCCTCGTCACGATGGTGCAGCTGCCAACATGATCCGTACACCCAGGCCTTCTCTCTCCCCTCCACCCCAGCCGCACAACTTTCACAGACAGAAATGGAAACACAATCAAACCCTTAGATGTTTTCATAACCATGAGGTAAAAAAAAAAAAAAAAAAAATTAAGCCTCCCTGATCTAGGAAACTGCTGGCATAGCAACAGTGGAGAGGAAAATGAGAGCAGAATATTTTTCAGCAGTGAATCATAATTTTTAAGGAGTCAAAGGGTAACCTTTCCCTGTTTAGCAGGCTGCTTGACAGAGGGCTGGCTGTGAGCAAGGAGAAAAACTGGTTATTTGGCAATTTGGAATTAAAATTTCCAAAGTCTCACAAGAAAAGTGGATTTTCAACAGATGATATGGCACCTTCATTACTGAGCATGAAACGCTAATTGAAAACAAGGTCAAGGTGACTCATGTCTGGCGATCAAACAACATACGTTCATTAAAGGAAAATATTGCCAAACAAGCTTGATGGTATTTTTTAAAAAGAAACTGAAAAAGTTAAGGACTAAAGAAATTAATTGGAGACAGTTTAATGTTTATGGATTTCAGTAAGAAAACTGATATACTGCTGTTTGATATCCTGAGGGAAGCCATTAAGTTGGCTTGCTCTGAAATACAGTTTGATACAAAGCAGGTCACAGAGTTTCAGAAAAAGAGTGTGATTGTAAACCAGAGTCCTCCTGGCATCTACCAGAGCTTCAACAGAACTAGGGTAGGTCCTTCTGACTCACTGTAAAAGACCTGAAAAGCCAAGCTGGGAAAAGTTTCTGTTTTCAAGTAGAGAAAGCGCTAAATACCCAAGGAGCTGCAGAAAATGAGAGAGACACCTCCAGATAGCAGAGTTAATGAAGCAAGGTTTGTGTGGGACATTGCCTAGACTGATGTGTCTGGCAAACAGGAAACCTGACTGGTACTCTGTCAATCTTCAAAAGCAGTGACAGCAAAGACAATCTGGCTGTGACAGCAGAGAGCAAATTACATGCCAGTGCACAGGGCGAGGCTGTAGCCAAGTTATTCAGAAACCAGGCAGCTACTGTTGCCTTATTTTACTGATTTGTGTATCCAAGGTCACCAGCTAACTTTGCTGAATTTTACTGATTTGTGTATCCAAGGTCTAACAATTTCTCTAGTACATGCATGCATATCTCTGAAAAATGGATTTATGAGTTTGAGCCTGCGCAGCTGTCATTGACCTCACAGTCAGCAGTCAGGTTACCAATATTCGGCTGTCTGTCAAAGAACATTCTGCAGCCCAAAAGTCATGTAATTGGAGAAAAAATGGGTGAACTCAGCTATTAGTACCAGCTCCAAACATCTGGAGATTGGTTTATTGCTGAACTAGAGCCGAGCCAGTGCCTGAGCTGATATGGATTGGGAAGCCCATGAGAACAGGTTTCCTATCAGAGTTGCAGAATTGCTTTTTTGTGGTCAGACCAGAAACAGGAGGGGGAAAAAATATTTTTGTCATTTTGGGGATGCTCAAAGAAAATGGGGAAATACAGAAACAGATAAATGGGAAATGAATGCTGCACTTTTTCCCCAACTTGAAAATATATTTTCCATGGTTATGAGAAAGGCTTGGGCTATCTTAGACTCCATTTGAGCTTTGGGGGCTTGAGATGCATTTAACACCAAGATTTTTCCCAAGTGAAGGAAGCCACACAATTCTGCTCTCAATGATGGGTTTTGTGTTCCCAACCTATGCTCCAAAGCCTTTGACACCTGATTCACAGCGCATCGGCAGGGAGATAGGAATTTGCAGCATCTTCAGCACAGAAACATACACAGCAAGTGCCCTCTCCCCTCCCCTGGACCTCATCCAGTCGCCTATAGGACTCCTCCTCCTCACCTGGATGAATCCTTGGCTGGAAACTATCACTCTGGACCGCTGCAGCCCTCCATCTCCCAACCAGATGAATGCTGCACCATACCAACAGGGTCCAAAGCCATAGGGGACTTGGGGCTAGTTTCCATATTTCAGGGAAAGGGCCTTTCTGTAAAGGGCAGCACTTCCGCTCTGTGCAAGAGTTATAGTGGGGATTTTTCTCCTCCCAGTTGAAAAAGAAACTGACTGGGCTGCAAAACTGCCCAGATACCCACAACTGCCTGAGAGGACGATCACAAAAGCCAAGTTCACCCTCTTGGGAGAGTTCTCCCCAATAGCCCCAGCCAGAAGGAGGCAGAAGGCAAAGCAGCTCCTCTGGGCAGCCACAGACTCCCCGGATCCCTCCTCTGGGGACACGGCAGCCACCAAGGCTGTGGCCATCAACTCCCTGTGTTCAAAACTGTGGGTTGTTTTTTTTTTTTTTTTTAAAAACAAACCTCTAATGTGCTTTCATCAGAACTGAGAAACAACTCCTATTAAAACATCAGTAAGTAGCTCATTCCTTATCCTAGGGATATAATTTCTTCCTAGTACATGCAGGAATGTAGCATCAGGTTCCTGAAAGCAAAACAGGATAAAACCCAAAATGGACCAGAATTTTGTTGTGTGTGGAGAAAAGTTTGTACAATATTCACATTATTTTTTATTTGTAAAGTAGGTTTGGTCTTTTTGAGGGGGGAAAAAAAAAAAGTTGTTCAATTTCAATTATGCAAGGTATTTCAAAGGAAGGCAAATGCAATATAGAAACCTACACCAAAGTCCTGATGCAACACAGCATTTTGCACTTTCAGCTATATTATGAATGACAATAAAACTGTCCTGGCTGATAACATAGGAATTTGTTCCATCCTTGACATGATTTCTGGAAGTGCTGCAAGTTTGCTCTCAAAGACCAAAATGTTTTCATTGTTAACAGTAAATGTTTTTAGAAGCTGTGAGATTAACACATTACCGCGGTACATAATTCACAAAAATCTCAAGCAGGAAGAGATCTAAAACTTGAGTTGCTCCAAGGCTTCACAAACACCACCGCTGTTGCTCTCCGGCAGCGGGTCAAGAGGTGCAAGACACCTGCTGTGTCTTTACAAGTCCTAGCATCTTTAAAATGGTTGTGCAAGGAACAACTAGTCGCAGTTAATCAAGCCATTATTTATGTAAGTGACTCAGATTGAAAGGCAAATGCAAATATTTTGATGATACTGCTCCTCAGGCAAAAATCCGCCTTCTAAGAGCCCATTCTCAGCTCCTGTGTAGACAGAAACTAGTGAAGATACATTTGTTAGAGATTTTAAGCAGAGAAAAGGTTCTATGTGCCCCAGTTCCCAAATCTTATTTCATTTTAATTTCAAAACAATATATAAGTTTGCATGCATGCTAATTTGAAAAGTCTCCATTAAAAAAAAAACCACACACAAACCACCAGTCATGGTTCTGCAATGTCTATTAGTGCTAAATCATTTTGTAAATAGCAGTAACATATAGGGTTGCTGAATTTTCCTATCAATGGTTTAGTCAAGCTGTCATTCTCCAAACATGCACTGACCAAACTGTTTCAGGAACAGACGCAGGGAAGCTCAGACTGAGCTGAAGGGAGAAAAAAAAATTCAAGCTACTCTTGGATTTACTGGAGGTGGTTTGTTTTAGTTTTGGGGTTTTGTTTGTTTGGTTTTTTTTAAATATAAAGACTTTTCATAGCTTACTAAATGCATCAATTTATTACAGTAAATTTCATTGTGTTGCCTCTTAGATTACTTTGCAATAAGGGTGATAAAGCAATGGAAATGCTCACTTGGATGAGAAAACCCTCTTATAGCACCAACATCTTCCAAAGAAAGCGAGTTCATTACTGTAGAGACAAATCCTGCTTTTTCCTGGGAATTAAGTGCCTACATGGTTTGAAAGCCGTCTGGCAAGTTTCACACCTAAGCAGAGGAATTGAGAACAGATTTTTTTTTTTTTTTTTTTTCTTTCCTGCTTTACAGGAAAACAACATCATCCTTACAGCCATTAGTCACACAGTGTGTCCCATTTATTTTCAGGCAAATCTGCCTTGTAAGAAGGCCACCAGGAAGGTGGAGAAAACAGTGGTGTAAGTGGCACATGAAATATATTAAAAGTAACAAAGTGGGGGTTTATATATATAGGTGTTCCCTGGGACTTGGTGAACTAATTTGCCTTTTATTGTATGGCGAACCTGAACTGTTGTAATAGGCAGGTAAAAGGGAAGGAAGCACACTTTAACTTTTGCTTTTGAAGCAAAGTTAAAGCATACTTTAACTTTTTAGTTTTTAAAGCACACTTTAACTTTTGAACAGGTCCTGGTTTTTCATCATTCTTCAGGCTGTAAATGCTGGAAGGGGACCCATTGCACCACAGAATTTACAGGGCACTGGAGGATTTGCCCCGCTCCCAGGTGAACAGCAACCATGTGGTCCCTGGCAGCCTCTGTGCCTTAACAAAGCACCCAGGCCTGTAACAAAAAACTCTGCCTCGCACTTCTGCAAAATACCAGCCCTGATGGCACACGGGAAGGGCACAAGGAAAGGAGAGGAGAGCAGCAGGGAAAGTCCTTTGTGGTACAGTCATCATCCTAGGACCAAAACTTTGTATTTGCTGGGGACACAAAAGCCACTGTCAAGCTCTTGCGAGCACCTCTGTTACCTGCTGTAAGCTAAAAAGCCTGCAGGTTATGGCCCTTGCTGCTGCACTACCTGTGAGTCACAACTTCCATTTAGAGCCCTGGGATGCAACTGAAGCATTTCAGAGAGCTCACAGGACTGAACCCCCAGATTTGCTCAGCTCTGAGACAGTTAAAATAACTGTTGTGCTCTACGTATCCTGATAGGCTGCAAAAAACTCTGAAATGCTAAATTTCATGTCCAGATCTAGATCAAATGCTTTGCAAAGCTGCAGCTGTCTCCAATTCAAATGTGGACAGCAGGAGCATCCAGCACTGCGGTCTGAGCATCAGTCCTAGTGTGCTGGTTTTGGCTGGGATAGAGTTAATTTTCTACACAGGAGCTAGTATGGGAGTATGGTTTGGATTTGTGCTGGAAACAGTGTTGATAACACAGGGATGTTTTAGTTACTGCTGAGCAGCGCTTACACAGAGTCAAGGCCGTTTCTGCCTCTCACCCCACCCCACCAGCGAGGGGGCTGGGGGTGCACGGGGAGCTGGGAGGGGACACAGCTGGGACAGCTGACCCCGACTGACCACAGGGATATCCCATGCCATACGGCGTCACGCTCAGCATATAAAGCTGGGGGAAGAAGAACAAACAGGGAATGTTCAGAGTGATGGCGTTTGTTTTCCCAAGTACCTGTTATGCGTGATGGAGATAGAGATGGCTGAACACCTGCCTGCCCATGGGAAGTGGTGAATGAATTCCTTGCTTTGCCTGCGTGTGCGGCTTTTGCTTTACCTATTAAACTGTATTTCTCTCAAGCCACAAGTTTTCTCACTTTTAGCCTCCCAGTTCTCTCCCCCATCCTATTGTGGGGCAAGTGAGTGAGCAGCTGCGTGGGGCTGAGTTGATGGCTGGGGTTAAACCATGACCCCTAGCTACAGAAGTCCTAGGCCCATTAGAAATTATTCAGGCAGACAAATACTACAAGTGAGATTGCAGTTTTAGATAGACAGGATATAATAGTCAAAGGGGAACAGACCCCTGCAAGACAATTTGGGGTCAACTTCTTTGGAAATGATGTGCTTTATGATGTGCTAAACAATTCACTTCTGCTTTGTCTTTTAGGTGCTGAGCAAACCCAGACCCTGCTGCATACTGCAGCAGCAGAGCAATTTTCTCGGAGCAGACTGAAGTGCAGGTGCAAGTTTTCTCAGATTCTGAAAACTCCAAGTTTCTGCAATCAGGGGCCAAGACAGCCCCACTAATAAGCCACGGTGCATGTTTTTGTCAGCCACTTGATGGGTGCTGCCCTTGCCCTCTCACGTCAGCGCTCTCCCCTCATGCTTTCCCCTTTGGGACTGGGTGGAGACAGATGTGCAGCTCTGCAGTGCAGGGGCGCAGATGTTCCCTAGGTCCTGCAAACACATCATCTCATGCACCCTTTGCAATGCTGTCAGAAATCAATACGAAGTAATGCTGTGCCTGCAGCCTTGTGATGGAAACATAATTTTTTAAAAATGTAAAATCAATAGTCTAATGGACCCTGGCCCGTCCCAGTCTGCTGGAGAACAGGAGCGGAGAGGAGAGCTCAAGCACAGGGGAGTCATTATGCAAAATTTACATTTTTGCAATAAGCAGAGCCGCAGGCTGGCTCAGCAAGAAGCCTTGCTTTAAGAAAGGCCAAACAACAACAAACCTTCTCAGTGCCCACCACCAGGGAAGCCGTCACAGACCAGCACTACTGAGGAGCATGACAGAGCATTTTCCCAAGGCAGGAGCCGCCCTGCCAAGCTTATGGGAACACGCTTGAGATCCTGCACCTCTCAGCTGGCTGCAATAAGGTCTGCTTTACTGACAGGACTTCAGAGGCACCTAAGGCAAATATTAAGATATAAAAGTACCTAATAAAACAAAGCATTAGAGCTTAAATTGAATTGGGACTGTATTTGGCTCCCCAACAGCAGCCTATGCATGCCGGGACCAGTTTCATTGGTGAGGAAAGGTTAACACCCTAACAATTAAAATTTTTCCCATGCTGATATTTTCCATTTGTTCCTCAATGGTGGAAATAACTGTAGTGACTTTATAGTGATTTTTCTTCTAGAGTATAGGCAGTGAGAGTCCTCCCTCAGAGACCATCAGAGGCATCCTGATGCTTTTTGTCTGGAAAGGCAAGTGGCCCCTAGGGGCTGAACAGACCCAGATGGGCAGTAGTTAGGGGCCCAGAGGCTCCTTTCTTGCTCAGCCAGCAAACCAATGCCAGAAAACAGTTTCCCTTCACATCCCTCATCTTTTACCCTTCATCTATGGGGTAAAGCTTTGCTCTTCCTGTGGTGAGAGCGTGCACTTCTGTTGACGGGCAGTGGTCAACATCTTCTTGAAGACCTGTTGTGTGTTCTTCTGTGTCCAAAGTCATCTGTTTATTTTGAAACAGGGACAAAGTCTCTGCTGCTCTCCAGACAACGCCGTTGCCGTGTCAGTACAAAACATTCCCTCCTCCTCTGCCTCTGTCTGGCCACCCCTCCCTGCATCTGCCTGCGTGCGACGGGTGGGAGGAGAGTGATTTCCTTTCACTAAATTATCCCTCTAAAAACTTGCCTCAGTTGTTTCTGGACAAGCCTAAAATTGCATACCTCTTCCAGCCACTTGCCTCTGCTGTTTTCTGAGCTGCGGCTTCCTTTGCTGGTCTGTGACCATAACCCCAGAGCACAACACGCTGCCCGCACCGTCCCAGCTGCTTGATAGCAACCAGTTTTTTGGTCTGGCGAGAGCTTCTCTAACCATTCCCCCAGGGTGCAGAACAGTCCAAAAGGGACCATTCTGAAGGTGAAGGTCAATGAAATTATATGCTACGTGAATATCTTTTCCTTATGTTTCTAAAGTCTTGCCATATACCAGGAAAAAAGAGGAAAGAAAACCTTTCACAAGAGCAACTTCAGTCCATTACTTTTCAATGCTGAAATTGTGGGTTTTTTTACCAAGACAGAGATCAGTGCCCAAGAAAAGGGGAGATGGCAGAAACGTCAAGCCCTGTAAGAAACTGCAAATGAGGAAACAAGATTACCATTACATTTTTCAAATGTCACAGAGCTGGAAAATAAGCGTATTTAAATTACTTAGAAAAAGGTAAAGTAATGAAGACTTCTATGTGAGCAAAGCCAACTTGAAAAATCCTCCCTAAGAGTCACGGTATATTGTTTGCAGTCTTTTCTGGATATTATATCACAGGACATTGTTCTATTCTTTATCACATTCCATCCATTTATTTAAACTATAAAAGTGAGCCAAAGCTAAAGCTCAAGCAAAAAATTACAGCAGTTGTACACATTCATTGGCCAGTGGGATGGGGCAAACTGAGTCCTTCCAGAACAAAACACGTAAGCTGGGCCAGAGCACAGGGGCCATGTGTCAGGCCACGTTGGGCAACACCACATCCCACAGGCACATAATGCTGATGTGGGATTTACATACATCACACACCGCTCCCTAAATCACCCTCACTGGAAGGAGACAGCACTACTGTTACCCAAGCTCTAGGCAGTAAATGGCAAAACACTTCACGTGCATCTCAATGGAGTTATTTTTCATAGGAAATATTTTTCATATGTTTTACCATAGCAAAAGAATGACTTCAAGTTTTTTTTAGGGATGTGTTGGTTTTCACATGCCAGCGTCCTGCCCGCTGTCAGGTGCGGACAATGTAAGGTGCTAGATTTGCATGCAGACCTCCACTCCTCTCTTCTCCATGGTTGGCCTGTGCCTGTCCCGCAGCTCTGCCCTCATGGGAACAACCCCACCACTGCTGGCAGGCTTTTTCTGAAAAGCCTCCCCGCACCGTGTCAGGATCTTTGTCCTCAAGGGAGAAGAGGTCTGCAATGGGAGGCCATTTTGGCTCCATACCTGCAGGCTCACAGCCATAGCGAAAAATTTTGCAGCCTCTTATTTGCAGAGAAATCACCATAGAAAACGCCTGTGCACCCCTCAGCAGATGGCCCTTCACCTCCCCTTCATCATCCTCTCCCCCAACAGTCTCAGAAGGACTGTTCAAAACAGAGTTTCCACATGGCAAGCGTTTGTCCCGCTTGCACACAGGTCCCCAGGGACAAGGGGACGCCGCTTTCTCGAGGGCGCGCAGCCCTGGAGAAAACAGAGGCCAGTCGGGGCCAGACTTCAGCTGCCCTCCCCAGCGCGGCACAGCCCATCTTCCCCTCGGCGATGGCAACAGAAGAGAGAAATTCAACACCGAGAAATGCTAAACCCCAGCCAAAAACGAAAGCCAGCAGAGCAGGCAGCCAGCAGGGTCGTGTAAGTATGCGATACGTGACAGCGTGCTGTGTTTTATTGAACAGCAAGCACCTCGCAACAGAAGAACAGTGTCCAAAACGTTAATTTTCCTGCAGTTGATTAACTGTCCAGCATTCAGGCTCACACTACCTCCGAGACTGAGCACACGTGGGAGGGAAACTGGCAGCAACCGCGGGGAGCGAGTGCCAGCGTGTGATCGCAAAGTGCTCTCACACCACATTTGGGATTATTGCATTCCTCGGGGAGATGCCAAATACTCCCCCTCCCCGCCTCAGTTTTTCACTTTTTTGGTGGATGGGGATTAGGACGAGAGGAAATCGGTGCCGGTTTTTCAATTGGACGCTCCTGGCCCAATTCTTTCAGGCAGGCTGACAGATACAGACATACCGCCTGCCCCCTCAACGCTTGCACGCGAGGCTCTCGGGAGCCTCCCGGCTGCAAACACCTCTTTTCAATAGAAGGGATGCCTCTTCAAAGCTGTCTTGCCACACATTTTAACACAGAAAGGCCCCTCTCAGACAACAGCGTTTTTACTTTGTTGTTGTTGGTTTGACTCTGCAAACAGGAAGGGGACTGAGCTGTCCCCGTCTCCCAGAGCATGTGGCTGCCACACGCAGATGTCGGCCCGTTTCCGAAGGCCAGCATGGAGCAACAGGAACAATCTTGTTCCCGTAAGTCAACAAACAATATTTAGAAAGGTCTGTGCTGTGGGAGGATTTCCTAACGTAGTGCAAGTCATCAGACTTAAAACACATGCCTGCTCTGGTGAAATTAATAAAGCAACAAGGCTGTGTAGGAAAACAGATACAGGAAAATAAGAACTTTCTCCTGATGACTTCCATCCCACAGGGGTCAACTGCAAATCAAGGGCAGCATTGGTTGGGAAGGGGAAGCTCTGGAGATTTCTTGGAGAACTTGAAAGGATCCTTGTAGTATTTAATAACAAAAACAACATTTTTCTTCTTAAAAAAATAGAAAAGGAACATTTTCCCAGCACTGTACCATGAGAGCATCACTCATGAGGAGAGTGTTGTAACCTGTATAACCAAGGAATGAGCCTGGCCTGAGGCACTGAAGAGTTTGTTTTGTCCCTTTTTTACTGTGTGGACAACATAGGAACATGTGGATAACTTTACCTTTCCCCCTCACCACATTCATCCATGTATTTCACTCAGGCAATATTAGGGTAGATCAAGAAATGAGGTTAACACTTTTAAACGTGGAAAAAACAAACCCCGAAACCCCAAGACCCAAAAATCCCAAGAAGTCACAAGTCTGTCTGAAGAAGCTAGGTTAAGGTTGTGGCAGCAATGGCAATTTGTCCCTACCTGCGAAGCGGGCAGGGAGGGACGGACACTGCAGAAAGGGTCAGGCTGCCCCAGGCGGGCGCCCAGGCTGTGTGCTCCTCACACACACTTGGAAAAGAAAAAGACATTTAGAAAATCAAGTGGTGGACCTTTTCTCCATGTTATCAAAAGAACTATCAAAATGAAAGCTGATCCTGTTGTGTGGAAGCCTCTGAGGAAATCTGCTGGAGCCCAAGAGGAAATCCAAGGGAGTATTCATGGCTCTTGGCAGCACAGTCCTGGACCAGACAGACCTTGACCTACCCCAGCACAACCGTTCCCAGGTATGCCATTGCCTGCTTTGACCAAGGAGAGCTTTACAAAGTCGCTTTTTTTAGTACATACAGCTGAAGTACTTGTGCAGCACACTGCAGTTATAAAAGTTTTACCTCTCCTCTTCCCATTGCTTGGGGAGCACAAATATGTTTTTCATTTGTTACCAGGAAGATCTTCCGCTCTGCAACTTCAGGACCTCTTAAGATGAACTATCAGCTAATCTCCCAATTTAAAGCAAGACAAAAAGTAGCAGGTTATAGAAACCTGCATTAAAATTGCACATTCACAGATGCACGCAAAAAATACCTTTCTATGCTTAAAAAAAACCCCAAACCCACACACGGTTTATCTTAATTCCTGCAGTCAGCTTTTGCCAAAACACTTAATCCACCTTAAGCTTTTGTGCAAACAACTCGAGATGCACCAGACCTCCCATTTCCAGTACTACATCTGATTCAATATTAACCACTGAAGAGAGTAAGGGTAAATATACTGAGAACACCACCATCACCACCAGCTTCCCGTGACTTCTCAAAAAGCAACTTCCCAAAAGCTAACGTTATTTAGAAAGCAATACAACATTTACAAAATAAAACATTAATCACTGGCTCCCTAAGCTCATCTCAAGTCTTCCTGCCTTCCTGAAGTTACATAAATCATACGCTCAAATAAGAAAAAAATTAAGTGGAAGTTACTTCAAATCCACAAACCATACAAAATAGAGTTATTTAGTATTGAAATGTCTAAACTACAGAAATGTTTAACTTATTTTCTTCTCTCTGGTTAAAAAGTAAGAGAGTGATAGCCAAGGTACATCAGTGTTGTTGATGACAGAATTCAGAGAATAAAAGAAAAATTTAATAAGCACTAGGTAATTTTCCTCAGACTTCACTAGTTATAAGGCCTATAAGCATGTCATGTTTTTATGTAATCTTGTAAAAGTATGTTTTAAATTCTTTAGTACGTGTTGCTATATTGACCTAATGAAGTTTATCATTTCAGCAAGAACGATATTGTTTTGTGAGGCAATTACCCAGCGAGTTTATGAAATACAGCTGCTTCACAATTCCTGATGAGTTCAGACAGTGCCTCTGGGCACCTCAAAGCTCAGTGGAAGATTTTAAAATACAATCCACAGGTCACAGTTCTCAGACAAAGCTTCAGCTAGGTACAAGTGTATCGTGCTAACAACCCACCAAGAGCAATTTTAACCTACTGCAACTTTACATGCAAAGGAAGAAAAAACTTTCACTTTAATGATTAATAAGTGACACTCACAGGGAGGTTTCTTTTATTGCTTCTGCCCTAAATTTGAGCAGCAACTGTCCTTGTGCTCCTCTTTGACACCAGAAGCTCTTTAGCCTTCCATATACCGTGGAAGGGATGTGCATGGGAGAACGTGCACTTCTCATCGCACCATACCAGAGCACCCGTGAAGCCCCAGCACACTTCTCTATGGCTTCATTAGGAGATTCATGTCTGTTTGACATGCCAGCCCTACAGCTACCTAACACTTTTTTATTTCCACAAGCTGATAGCAAAGCCTGAGAAGCAGAGAAGAAAATGCTCTAAATGGTCTCCCTTTAAACATACTCATTATTCAGCAATACAATCAATCAACAACTCCTTAAAACCCCTCAGTTTTTAAACTAAGTTATTTGGAAGTTTTTAAATTTGTGCTTCATAGTTGTTAAGGGTATCGTAGAATGGTTTAGGTTGGAAAGGGACCATCAAATGTTGTCTAGTCCAACCCCGCCACAACAAGTGGAGACATCTTGATCAGGATATCATTTTAAAGGCCCTAAAAATAACAACCCAGTCAACACAAGCCCAAAAAGTGAAGATTTTCACATACTAATTTGACCAGTGGAACTGCAGTTCCAAATGTTAGTTCTACAGAGATTGCTCATAAAAAGACGGTAAAGTTTTATCATTTTGGCTGGGTTCAGTGAAGAGAAGAAAACATGAGGTAGGTAACACATGATGTAAAATAAGACCTAACCCAGAAGCTTTCATAAAATTTGTTTTCTACCAGCTCTGAAAGATCAAAGTTGTAGCAGAAGAAAGGTGGGTTCATTTTCTAGCACAATTAAACATTATTTTAAACACTTCCAGTAGCAAGTGCAGATAACAATTACCTGAATTAAGTGCTCAGATATTTAAGTTTGATTTGTCCCAGAAACAACAGAAAGGTTTTGATGTTTCCGAATGTTTAGCAGGTTTACAAAATGCTGAAACACCTTTCTCTGTGTATGTGTGCACGCGCGTACACAGGTTGATAGGAAAGCTGCAGTTCTGATATTTTGCCTTGGAAAAAGTCATAAAAGGTCAAAAGCAAGGAAAACCTCAAGAACCATTAGGAGTTCTGCTACATTTTTGTGGTGCCTTTGGCATCCTCTTTCTTAGTATTTGTTACTCTTCCCTCAGCTCTGGCTGCCGCAGCGCACTCAGCCCTGCCAAGCCCGGCTCACCCGGCAAAGCCCTTCTTTCGAAGCACTGTGCACTATAAAAGTAATGTCCTCCCTACTTGCCAATCTCTCCATCTGCTACCACAGCAGGGGTGTTGGGAAAGCTCTGCTTAGATGTCACATTGCCTGTTGCTGGAAATTTTTGCCATCTGCTATTGCCTTTACTCCCATGCCTCACAAAAATATCAGTGACTCCAAATGGAAAGCAATTCCTCTATTGGATGTTTAGAAATATTGCTAGTTTGAATCATAACTGCTTTTTGATTGCTCTTATAGTCACAGCAAAGGTAGCAAATCAATAAAGATACAGTTACATCTGTATGCATATTAAGTAACTAAATATATTCAACAGTCTGCCCCAAACTTATTTGTTACAAAAACTTTTTTTAAACTGTGGATGACTTTTGACCTGTGTGAGTAACATGATTCTCTCCCAAAGCCAAGACCTAAATTCATCACACGACTTATCACACTGGAATGCGATTTAAAACCATGCAGTGTGATACACAGAAACACACTGTCTCTGCCAGTGCAGCACCCAGAGCTGGAGACCGAGCATGCAGCGGTGGAGGGGAGCTTCCTCAGGGTGCTACTATTTGATTTAGTGTAAGTATTTAGACCCACACTTGACAAACAAAGCCCTAGATGGGGCTAGATTTGCAATTCTAAATATGCCTGGCTACAAAGAAGCATTTTAGAACAAGGAAAACCAAACATTTAGAGACTAAAGCATCCCCTACAATCCTTCTGTGGTCCAAATACGGGCATTAATACTCAGCCACGCAGCCAGACACTAGAGGCTTTTAGGACAACCCAGCACACAGAAAACGTATCACCTACCGGGACAGCACACCCAAGCTCTGCTATGAAGCACCCCGCCATACATGTAACAGACAGCAAAGAGAAGGAACACGCTGCCCAGACCCAGCCGTGCCACTGGCAGCTTTGCAATCAAGTTGTTTCTTCTACAGGATTTTAAGAGAGGACTTACCTTTGCGGATGCTCCTGGTACACCGCTCCTCCCGCCTCACCTATCTCCGCTTGCCAGGGCTGGCATTCCTCATATCAGGATAATGCAGGCAAGGGCTTGTGGCAACGAAGACATCTCCACACACTGCTCACAGCTCTACAGTGCTGGAGCCCCATGTTGCCCTGATCTGGCCAGTGCCTGGGGAAGGGCAGGCTCTGGGGGCAGTCATCACCAGCAATGGCTCCCACCTGGACCCAGGGCAGCTTGGCACCAGCAACGGCCCCCACCTGGACCTGGGCT